>NC_065452.1:16945614-17254222 GCF_917563875.1 Diabrotica virgifera virgifera
AAAGGCACACTTGTTTTGATTAATGTGTTATGCTCCTTCGTTTTTAGCTTCAAATATCTCGAAAATTAATTGCTTAATCGTTACGAATGAAGAGTATATTTTTTACATAAAATGTATTGGAAAATCAAAAAATTGCACTAAAATAGCAATTCCGCCAGTGGTGTAGAATATGGGAAGGGTCAACCATTCACTTCCCCCTTCGTACTCCTCTGGTAGTAGCCAGAAACGTTTGTTTAACATAATTTAGTAGATTGTACAATACCAGCACCGCTTACCAAATTTCATGTTGTTGTCCCATGCCTTTCAGGAAATATTCAAAAATAAATAAAATAAAAGTTTAAGTTTGACACCCTGTATTTCGGTTATTATCAACTTTTGTATTAAGGTAAGTTAGCTTATATCGACCTATTTTAACCTCAGGAATCTAAGGTTAAGATATGGCCCATTCTTTACCAAACACCCTGTATGTTTATTGGAGTATGTTCAAATAAAATAATACCGCTTAATAGAATATCTTTCAGGTAAACGAATAAATTTTTAAATGAAGTTAAGAAACAGATTTACTCACAATCATTTAATTATACTTCGACGACCGGTTTCGATCTCTACAATATTCAGATCAGCTTCAGGTCGGCGTTACAAGTAGTTAAATGCTACAATTAAAGAAATCCAGAGTTAGAACATTGTCTGGTTGTATCAAAATGCAAATAGAAAGCCAAAAATTTTTAAAGGTATGTAACTGTTGACATTTCAGAACAATAAACTGGTACATACGTATGCACACATATGAGAAACAGGTATTCATAAGCACGCATACGCACATACGAGTAGATGCATGCGGTTTATGACTATTTTTTAAATTAAGTTAAATTTTAAAATTATTAAAAATTTCTAAAAAAAACTATATAATTTTGATCTACTTACATGACGTTACAAGGGATGCTTTGTAAGTTCATCGATAACATGTTTAAACGTCCAGATTATGCTAATAGGATAGCTAGGTGAGGGACTGGGTAAGCGGACATGCTTCGTAGGTCAAAACACAGTGAATTGGAATGGATCCTTAAGGCAGATGTGTGATGTGAAACAGAGACAGATGTATTAGTTATGAGAAAGACAACGTTCGGATGGGAATGTTCATAAATGCAGCTAAGATGTAAATTGACTTATTGTAAACACTTGTACGATTGTGAAGGTCTTTGCTCTTAGGTGTTTTAAGCTATGGGCAAAAGTCGAGGTAAGGAAAAATGACAAATAGGAATAAATTTCAAGTTTGTATTGTTCCCAGTCACAGGACTAAGGGATGTCAGTTAGTTTTTATCATTGTAGGTGCCTAACACTAGGAGATAGAATAGAGAATAGAATAGAAAATAGAATAGAATAGAATAGAAATATGCTTTATTGTCACTGAAAATTTTTACAATTTTATGGACAAAGCTTACGTACAGTCAAAAGAAAAATAATATCAACAACAAATAACAACTACAATTTACTAAAATTACGATTAGAAATGATTATGATTAAAATTAGATCTATGAAATATAGAGAACTATAAGAAAATTGATTAGATAAAAAGAATGTCAAATTAAAATTGGTTGAAAAAACTGTAGAATATTAAAGGTGATCTGAGAAAGGAAGGGGTTTGTTTAAGCTACTGTATGATAGTGTATGTTCAGAAAGAAATATTGAATAAATAATTACAGGGTAATTACTTACATTGAGAAATTATTAAAATAAATAAATAAATTAATATATTATTTGTGCCTACACCCTGTTATTATTTATTCAATATCTCTTTCTGAACATACACTATCATACAATAGCTTAAACAAACCCCTTCCTTTCTCAGATCACCTTTAATATTCTACAGTTTTTTCAACCAATTTTAATTTGACATTCTTTTTATCTAATCAATTTTCTTATAGATCTCTACATTTCATAGATCTCCTAGTGTTAGGCACCTACAATAATAAAAACTAATTGGCATCCCTTAGTCCTGTGACTGGGAACAATTCGACCTTGAAATTTATTCCTATTTGTCATTTTTCCTTACTTCGACCTTTGCCCATAGCTCAAAACACCTAAGAGCAAAGACCTTCACAATCGTATAAGTGTTTACAATAAGTCAATTTACATCTTAGCTGCATTTATGAACATTCCCATCCGAATGTTGTCTTTCTCATAACTAATACATCTGTCTCTGTTTCACATCAGACATCTGCCTTCAGGATCCATTCCAATTCACTGTGTTTTTACCTACGAAGCATGTCCGCTTACCCAGTCCCTCACCTAGCTATCCTATTAGCATAAGCTGGACATTTAAACATGTTATTGATGAACTTACAAAGCATCCCTTGTAACGGCATGTAAGTAGATCAAAATTATACAGTTTTTTTAGAAATTTTTAATAATTTTAAAATTTAACTTAACTTAACAAATAGTCATAAACCGCATGCATCTATGTGCGTATGCGTGCTTATGAATACCTGTTTCTCATATGTGTACCAGTTTATTGTTCTGAAATGTCAACAGTTACATACCTTTCAACATTTTTGGCTTTCTATTTGCATTTTGATACAATAAGACAATGTTCTAACTCTGGCTTTCTTTAATTGTAGCATTTAACTACTTGTAACGCCGACCTGAAGATGATCTGAATATTGTAGAGATCGAAACCGGTCGTCGAAGTATAATTAAATGATTGTGAGTGAGTTTGTGTTTCTTTACTTCATTTAAAATGAACTCACATATGCAACCCATTCCACATTTGAATAAATTTTTATATACAATTTCCTAAAAATTTTAATTTTATCTGGCTTATTATGGTTTGTCAGGTAATAAATATTTTATTACTGTGTTATGAACGAGTATTAATTCGACCGTTCGCCGACATGTACACAGGCCATAGAGTAGTATTTCATTTGTTTAAAAATTTCTAAATTGCCCACCCAATTTTGCAACATCAAAAAACAATTTTATGTTAAAATTTTGGTGGCATTTTAAAAAAGATATTTTAATAAGTTTTATCCGCCGAAAGATAATCGAAAATATAAATTGTATGTTTGAGAAATCTGGCTACAAATTGAGAAATAAAGCAGTTTTACCAACTTATGTCCTTTATATGTTGTACTCAATATACGTCTAATAGTGTAATTTGATTTAAATCACGATCACTTTATGGAAAAACCGTATTAATACCGGTTATACGAATATCCCGGTTAATGAAATATAAATTTGAGGTCTCGAAACGTTTCCACTTACTCCCTGATAAATATATCTGTTTATTGGAATATATTTTAATAAAATAATACCGCTTAATAGAATATTTTTCAGGTAAACGAATAAATTTTTATATACAATTTCATAAAAATTTAAATTAGGTCTGGTTTATTAGGGTTTGCAAGGTAATATGTATTTTATTCCTGTGTTATTAATGCATATCAATTCGACCGTTTGCCGGCATATAAAATACATAGGCCATAAAGTAGTATTTCATTCGTCTAAAAACTTCTATATTGCTCACCCAATTTTGCAACATCAAAAAACAATTTTATGTTAAAATTTAGGGGACATTTTCCAAAAGATATTTTAATAAGTTTTTCCGCCAAAAGTTAATCGAAAATATAAATTGTATGTTTGAGAAATCTGGCTACAAATTGAGAAATAAAGCAGTTCTACCAACTTATGCTCTTTATATGTTGTAATCAATATACGTCTAATAGTGTAATCTGATTTAAATCACGATCACTTTCAGGAAAACGGGTACGTAGTTTTATCCATAAAGTCGGGCTTGTCTTTGGCGTCGAACTTTTCGAAAAAGAATAAAGAAACGCCGAGGGACTGGAAAATAAAATAGACTAATAACGAGGACGGGAACAGCGACGTAATGCAAGGTGGGATTAGGGATTCCGGAAGTTTTGCAGTAGTCTCAGAGAAAAGTTTTAGCTTTAAATAAAAAATATTTTAAATTTCAATGTTTGAACGGAAACCCAAATGTACAGTAAGTCGATATATCTGGGATTCTACAGAAAGAATCCAACCCATGCCTTGTTAAAACTGCGAAATTAGCCAAAAACGATGAAGTTTAAAATTCTTTATTAAACTTTAGTTTATCGTGTCCGGACATGTCATTCATAGTATTTCAGCCCAGGCGTCGGCATCGCGTCGGTTCCATCTTTGTTGTCGTTCTGAAGCTATTTCCTTGTGGCATTTTTATGATTAACTATTTAGATGGGAAATAAGCCACAATTAAATTGAAAAAATAATTTTCTTTAACGTTTCGACGCCCAAATCGGGTGTCGTTGTCAAATACAAAATATGTACTACCTTATTAATTAGTACATATTTTGTATTTTGACAACGACACCCGATTTGGGCGTCGAAACGTTAAACAAAAATTATTTTTTCAATTTAATTGTGGCTTATTTCCCATCTACATAGTTATCCATCTTTGTTGGCGAGTCACAAATCTTCGAGGGTACACGGATGGGGACAGTTTCTGCATATAAGAAGATGTTCCATATTTTGTGTTTCTCCACAGTCACAGCGATCTTGAACTATTTTCCCCATTTTACCATGTTTGATTTAACTGGAGCGACTCCTGTTCTTATTCTATTCATAGTTTTTCACGTTTTAAAGTCTAGACACTGGGCGGTCCATTGAACCTGGGGAAGAGAAAAATACTCAGGCGGTACATCCTACATGAGCATGCCGCTTGTCCGCGATCTGTTTAAAGCCGGATTTATAGTTTGACGTAGCGTAGACGTAGACGCAACGGAGACGCACTGGAAAAGATCAACACCGAATTTTGGGTACTCGTGTTTATAAATGAACGCAAGCGCCTGACGGAACGTAAGAGAAACGTAACGGAACGGAAGAGATGACCAACATTCATCTTTTACAGTGCGTTTCTTGCGTCTGGCCAATCAAAAAGAAGAATTTTGTCAACCTAAATGATCCCGCCCTCAACCATTTTGTAAAATTGTTTATCAACACTGTTTGTTTACACTGCGTTTCTTACGTCTGGGCAATCATAAGTAAGAATAATTTTGTTCTGTCACTCAAAGTGGACCCGCCCCCTCATCCCATTTGTAAAAAGTTGTTTGTCAACATATTCGAATTTTGTTAATTATTTGTTAAATACAATGGATGTTAAGTTATTAATTTAATAAAAATATATTATAGTGGAATTTCAATATTTCAGATAAATATAAGTTGTTTATTTATTAGTCTGTTAATTTGGGGTTATCCATACACATACAATAATTAAATCCAACGAACATTTTAAAGACCAGGACATGAAACAACATAGTTGGAATGGACATTCCACGGCACCAAGGAGCATACCTTCGTTTATTTCCTAATCCATTATAACACACAAAACGGATAAATATTATAATAAATAATAGTATAAATAAATAAACACAAAGTTTGTTAATGGTTCGTATAAAGCCGGCCTCAAACGACTCGTGTACTTCGCAAGTACAGAATTATTCGCCTACTTGGAAAGTATACGAGTTTGCGATTGCAATCACAAACAGGGCACTCACACGACGTGTACAATTTACAAGTACGCGAGCGTAAACATTTGGCTTAACGACCTTGAGAAATGAATCAGGGTGTGATTACTAATAAATAGACCAGGACATTTAGGAAAAAATAAATCGATATTTAAATACAGGACGTAAAAAGTTACAACTTTTTTCATTGTGTTCAGGATGACACCAGTAAAAAAGTCAACAATAGAAAAATGACTAGAAATCCATAGTTGCATTTTAAAGTGCATGATATGCATTCAAAAGTGCATAAACATGTCAAAATAAGTGTATTAGGGCAAAATTTTGTTACTCGAGGGTTTTTGGGTCGCTGAGGACGAATACGCCATCAGAACTGACCATCGGGGCACCTGGTGTCCAGGTTCACTGCTAAGGCACGTCATCTAAAGTTTAGAGGATTTTGGGAACAAAATTTATGCAAAAAGATTACTCGGGAGTTTTTGGGTAGCTGAGCAAAAATACGCCATCAAAACCGACCCCCCGTTGCACCTGATGTTGCACCAAAAACCCTCCAAACTCCTGAAAATAACATGCCTTAGCATTGTGTACCAGGTGGTCGGGGGTCGGTTCTGATGGCGTATTCGTATTCAGCGACCCCAAAAACCGCCTACTTAATCTATTTGCATGCATTCAGTGCCGAAAACCTTAAAAACCCCAGAAGATGACGTGCCATAGAAGTGACCACGGGCACAAGGTGCTCCGGGGGTCGATTCTGATGGAGTATTCGTGTTCAGCAGCACCCAAACCCCCGTATAATCCGTTTGCATTAATTTAGTACCAAAATCCCTCGAAACTTTAGAAGATGACGTGCTACAGCAGTGACACTGGGCAATAGGGGTTGCGGGGGGTCGGTTCTGATTGCATATTCGTATTCAGCGACTCCACAAACCTCCAAGTAAACTGATTGCATCAATTTAGGGCCGTTAGCCCTCGAGCCTCCAGATGACGTGCCCTAGCAATGACCCTGGGCACCAGGTGCTCCGGGGGTAGGTTCTGATAGCGTAGTCATGTTTAGCGACCTCAAAAAGCCCGCGAGTAACAAAACTTGGCCCTTAATATGCTTATTTTGACATGTTTTATGCACTTTTTAATGCATATTAAGAACTTTAAAAAGCAATTCGCACCATCAGTGCAAGACTGCAGTAACTCAAAATTTTATGAAAATGAAGTAATCATGGAATTCGATTGTAAACATGCATATCTATCCCCTGTAAAACTTTAGTAACTTTCAAATGCTTAATGGGCTAAATATTACAACAACAACAGTTTAACTATTTTGCCTTTTTGAACATACGTTCCGTGCAAAACTGTTGTAACTCTAATGTAACAGAGTTACAACAGTTTTGCACGGAACATTGCAACGTATTCGATAACAAGCAATAACAAGCAATGAAAAAAGTAAGATATCTGTTATTTTAATATCTACATCTGTGGTGTTTAATTTTAATATACAGCGCTTCTACGTAATCCATTAACGGCTGAGACAATAAACAAATATTTTCGAGACCAATCTATTCATGTAAATTTGATGTCCTTTTTGTGATATATTTGTTTGCCATAAAATGTGTGCGATGTCGTTTGACCATTTATTTGTTAGATTGGATTAAAACCACATAAATTAAGACTAATTATTTACGACCAAAAAGTATTTTTTCTCATGAAAGGAAAAACAGTTATCTTAAAATTTGTGTATTGACAATACTGAGAGGTCGAAAATATCTATTCTCAGAAAACTTGCCAAAGAACAGCCAAAAATTCAAATGGCCAAAAAGAAAGATTTGGTATACTTATGCCATTCGGGTATGATACCAGAAGCCCACCATAGTTTTTATAAAAATATTTTGGCACAAGATGATGTACGAGAAGAGGACAACAACTACGGTAAAACCTGTCAGCAACGGCCACTAAAAATGAAAGAACTATTGGCCGATATAGAAAGGTGGCCGGTATTGCCAGTTTTTCTAGTCTAGATATACATAATTGGTTTGGGGAATTTTTAAACTGGCCGTTCGTAGAGGTGGCCGATGTTGACAGGTGGCCGGTAACACAGGTTTTACTGTAAAATAAATGTGTCTACACTTTTTACAATTTTCTCAGTGCGAAACTGTTGTAACTTTGAAATTCTAATACTAAATGTGTAGTGATTAACAATTTTTTCCGTGCAAAAGTGTTGTAACTTTGAAATTCCTAATTTTTTTTGCATTAATATTATTTTATTTAAATTTCTATTTTTGGTTAATGTAATATAGGCTGAAAAGCATGCAAAATCATAATTAAATGTTAATTTTTCTTAAAACTTGTGTCTTATTTCACCGATATTAGCACGAAAATAAACAAAATCGTCTTTATCTCGAAACTTACTTATTTTGACTTACTGCAGTCTTGAACTGAGGGTGCGAATTATTAATTAGGCATTTCCACCCATTTTTCTATTGTAGACTTTTTTCCTGACATCATCCTCAACACAATGCAAAACTATCAAGTCTCTAGTTGGTGTATTTAAAAATCGATTTATTCCGGTGTTTTTAGTGCTAAATGCACTGGTCTAAATGAATAGTCGCAGTAAATGCCAATTATTTATACATTTCGTTTGACCGCCTCTGCAAGTATAGACAAGTATGTACTTCGCAAGTGTGCGAATAATCGTGATCCCTTTGACTCGGGTCATTTTACCGACAACAGTTGGAAGACGAACGAGTGGCAACGAGTGACAAATAATTGTACGAGTAACCCACTCAGACGACATGGCAAGTATACGCAAGTGACGACTATTCGCCAAGTACACGAGTCGTTTGAGTCCGGCTTAATTTATAGGCTGTTGTTGAATTAAGTCATTGTTTCTACTCATGCGCAAAAATTCCGTTACGTCGAATTATAAATTGACATTTTATTTTCTTACGTCTTCAGTCCGTTTCTTACGTCTCCGTTGCGTCTACGTCTACGCTACGTCAAACTATAAATCCAACTTAACTTTCACTACGTGCTGTGCAACGCCTCTGCGTGTTGAGGGTTTTGCAAAGCCCGCTGCTTTAAATAGATTTGAGAGTGGAGTTGGTTTCATGCACCCCGTTACTATCCTGCATGTCTCATTTAGCGCAGTTTCAACTTGTTTGGTGTGGGAAGATCTACCCCAAGCGGGGCACCCATATTCAAAAGTTGAGAAACACAGTGCCTGTGCCGTTATTCTTAAGATGCCAGGACATGCACCCCGTTTACTTCCCGTTATCTGTCTGAGTATGCTTTTTCTAATTGTTACTTTTCCTCTCGTTTTTAGGCAATGTTATCTGTAGGTGAGGGACCGGTCCAGAGTCCAGAGTTACTCCAAGATATATTGTTTGGTTTGTGTGTTCTAATTGTTCTAAAACTATTTCCTTGAGCACATATTGCGAGATCGTCAGCATAGAGGAAGTGTTTGGTTTCAGTCGACGTAGGTTGGTCGTTAGTATATATATTAAAGAGCATTGGTACTAAAACACTTCCCTGTGGAAGGCCGTTCTTTTGAACTCTCCATCTATTTACTTTGCCCTCCAGCATAACGAAAAACCGTCTGTTTTGCAGTAATTGCAGTAAGGAAAATACGACCTTACCAAGATGTAATGTACCTTGCAGGCTTTGCAGCACGTGTTATATACTTAGTTACTAGATCCAGTTTTTTGCTCCTTGGCCTAGATGCTTTATTTGTTCACTGCATATATGATCCACACCTGCAGCTTTCTATTTTTTAACCTCTTCATACCATCGTGGAGTTCTTTTCGTGTATGAGGGTTGCGACTCATGTCGTATCCCTTATACTCTCGTCATAATGACCAGCATTGGATGCTCGTGACATAAGTTATATATAATTTCGTATCTCTTAAGCCGGACTCAAACGACTCGTGTACTTAACGAATAATCGTCACTTGCGTATACTTGCCATGTCGTGTGAGTGGGTAACTCGTACAATTATTTGTCACTCGTTGTCACTCGTTGGTTTTCCATTTCTTGTCGGTAAAAATGACCCGAGTCAAAGAGATCACGATGATTCGTACACTTCCCACATAAACACCTACTTGTCTATACTTTTAAAAGCGCTCAAACGAAATGTATAAATAATTGGCATTTATTGCGACTATTCACTTAGACCAGTGTATTTAGCACTAAAAACACCGAAATAAATCGGTTTTTAAATAGACCACCTACAGACTTGCAAGTTTTTGCATTTTTGTATTGTCTTCAAGATGATGTGAGGAAAAAAGTCTACAATAGAAAAATGGGTGGAAATGCATAATTAATAATTGCATTTTAAAGTGCATAAAATGCGTCGAAAAGTGCATAAACATGTCAAAATAAACATATTAAGGCCCAACTATTGTTACTCGTGGGGTTTTTAAGGTCGCTGAAAGCGACTACGCCATCAGAACCTACCCCTGGAGCACCTGGTGTCTAGGGTCACGTCAGCTTCTGGAGTTTCGAGGGATTTAGGTACTACATTAATGCAATGGATTACATGGAGGTTTTTGGTGTTGCTGAACACGAATACTCCATTAGAACCGACACCCGGAGCACCTTGTGCCCGCGGTGACTTCTGAGGCACGTCATCTTCTAGAGTTTCGAAGGTTTTCGGCACTGAATGCATGCAAATAGATTACTAGGCGGTTTCTGGGGTCGCTGAATAAGAATACGCAATCGGAACTGACCCTCGACCACCCGGTGCCAAGATCAGTGATGCACATATTAATCCATGGTCAGCCACACATAAGCCAGCTGCATGGTGCTGACAATAGAAAGCTCATCGAGGAGATAAAAACCGATATTGTGATGGGGCAGCCTATTGATGCAACAGCAACGAGATATAGCTTTGACAATAAGTTCAAAATTAATATGCCAGGCAGAGAAGACTGGAAGGAAGGTGTACCCATACAGGCGTATACCATACCTGGTACACTGATGGCTCAAAAACATCGGAAGGTGCGGGAGCCGGCATAATAGAAACAAATCAAGGAATTCAGTTCCCGGTTAGTCTATCAAAGGATGTCATAGTTTTCCAGGCGGAAATAACGGCAATACATCACTGCGTGGAAGAAATAAAAAGGCAAAAAAGAACGTTCCGTTCAGTTGCCATCTTCACAGATAGTCAGGCAGCGCTTAAGGCACTAAATTCTGTAGAGGTCAATTCTAAACTAGTATGGGATTTTGTTAGTGCCCTAAATAAACTAGGAGATCGTAGCAAGTTTACGGTAGCCTGGGTACCGGGGCACGAGGGTCGTAAGGGCAATGAAAAAGCAGAGGAAATGGCCAAAACAGGCTCATCAATGCCATTCGTTGGACCGGAACCCTTCTGCGGCGTTGCAAAGGCAGTTACAAGAACGGCTACAAGAAAGTGGGTAGCTCACAAATCTTTGGAATGGTGGAGGAATTCGCGAGGTCAAAGACAGGCGAAACATTTCATTACATAACATTTGCCAAAATTTACGGCAGACCTAATAAGCAAAGACAGAAAAACAGTCAAAGCCATAGTAGGTCTGCTAACAGGGCACTGTAAGCTGAATAGGTACTTAAAGCTGATGGGATTGGCAGTTGATAACCTGTGCAGATTCTGTCACCTGGAAGAAAAAACAGCAAAGCACATTTTATGTAAGTGTGACAGTCTGGCAAATGTGCGGATCTTTGCATTAGGAGAAGAAAATCCAACCTAGCTACATGGAAGGTTCAGTCTCGAAGCTGTTAGACTTTTTAAAAAGGGTCAGGCTAGAGAATGTTATCTAGGACTAGAGGACCACAATAGATCTGAAAAGGTCGCAGTGGAATAGGCCAGAAAGCCACCTCTCTAAATCTATCAATCTATACCCGGTGCCAAAGTCATTGCTAAGGCATGTTATCTTCTGGAGTTTGGAGCGTTTTTGAGTACCAGGTGCACCGTGGGGTCGGTTTTGTGGCGTATTCTTGTTCAACGACCCCAAAGAGTCCCGAATAATATGATTGCCGTTAATTGTATCCATTTAGTGCCGAAACCCTCGAAATTCCAAATGACGTACCTTAGCAGTGAACCTCAACACCAGGTGCTCCATCGGTTCTAAAGACGTATTCGACCTTAGTGACCCCAAAAACCCCGAGTAACAAAATCTGGCCTTGATACAACTTATTCTGACTTATGTTTTTGCACTTTTGAACGCATATTATGCACTTTAAAATACAACATTTTTCTATTGTAGACTTTTTCCCTGGCCTCATCCTGAACACACTGAAAAAAGTTGTAAATTTCTGGGTGCTGTAAATGCTCAATACCCTGGTTTATTCATTAGTACCTAATCACACCACTGATTTATTTGTCAAGGTCGTTAAGTCAGATGTTTACGCTCGCGTACTTGTAAATTGTACACGTCGCGGTCGTGTAAGCGCTAGGGATGGCGGTTTTTTTTACAAAACACCGGTTTTCGGTTATACCGGTTTTTTCCACTTAGGGTTTAACCTGGCGGTTATAACCGATCAAAAAAACCGGTGTTCGGTTTTTTTAATCAATAGTCAATGACCATTAGGTTACAAAGCTACGTTTACATTGTACTTTAGTTTAAGATACTTCATTCGAATCGGTATCAATATTATCTATATTAATACTATTAAAAGAATATGTCAATATCATATATAAAACGTTCAGTATGACTTTTAGCATGGCATATCTGGATTCATTCCATGGATTATGAACATCTGGTTCATACTGTGTCTGAACTATTGCAGCTTTCGAGATTTGAATGTGATCTCGGTTATTCTTCATTTTTTTTAGGACGTCCTCCTTTACAACTCGTCAGTCCACGAGATCTTAAGTATTTTGCGATCAAGCAACATCTCAAATGCTTTCAATGTTTTGCACATATCGTTGTTCAAGATCAACGATTTAACACCGTAAAAGGACAGAAAAGACGTAACATCGTCTCATTCTTTTATATCGAGAGCAAGGTTGTGGGTCTTGAAGAAGGCCCTCATCCGTTTGAAGGCGGATCTACCTTTTCCGATGAGAGCTCTTATATCCTGGTTGTTTGTCCATTCTTCATTCGTTATGGTACCGTCATAGTTGTAGTTTATCACGCTTACTACTGGGGTTTGGTTAATGTAGATTTGATCTTGTGTTGATTTAATCATCAATTATCAAATTTTTTGAATATTATACGAGGTATGTCAAAAAGTTTAAATTTCACTCAGTAGCTTTATTTTTCACAATATTGAAAATTGCTATTATCAAAAGTTGTTTGGAATTAAAAACTGTACTTCACTATGCAATTACATCCTTCTAATTAAAATTTTTTTTTTTGAAAAATTATGTTAAAATTCAGTTATTTTAATTAAGAAAACTCTTTTATTATTAATTTTACGAAAAAACTGATTCTTAATAAAAAGTTCTGCATGGTCTAAAACCTAAAATACAACCATATTATGTCAAATTTTATCAATTTTATACAAGATATGTCAAAAAATATGAAATTCGCTCAAGAGTAAAATACGTTTATTTTTCACAATATCAAAAATTGTTATTATGAAAAGTTATCTAGAATTAAAAACTATGTTTCAGTATGTAATGACATCCTTATAATTGAAATATTCTGAACTATAAAGGTACTTTACTTTTGATCTAAATTTATCTTTTTTGACATACCTCGTATAAAATTGATAAAATTTGATATAAGATTTTAGGTTACAGACCATCCAAAACTTTTTATTAAGAATCACTTTTTTTCGTAAAATTAATAATAAAAGAGTTATCAGAATTGAAATAATTGAAAATAATGTTAGTTATCCATAATTTTTCAAAAAAAAAATTTTCAATTAGAAGAATGTAATTGCATATTAAAATATAGTTTTTAATTCCAAACAACTTTTTATAATAGCAATTTTCAATATTGTTAAAAATAAAGCTACTTTACTCTTGAGTGAAATTCAAACTTTTTGACATACCTCGTATAACAATCATAAAATTTGATATTTGACCATGTAGAGCTTTTTATGAAGAATAACTTTTTTTCGTAAAATTAATAATAAAAAAGTTTTCCATCTGGATACAACTTACAGGGACATACTGTATATAGACCCCATAATATATAAAAAAACTTCCTCATTTTTTCTCTGAACTGATTATTTTTTCCAGAGGTAACTTATCCGGTTTTTTGCCGGTTATTACGTTAAAAATAAAAACCGGTTATAACCGGGACAAGAAAACAACCGAAAAAACCGATTATTCCGGAGTAAAAAAACCGGTTTTAGGTTATAACTGGTATGTTTTTCCCATCCCTAGTAAGCGCCCTGCTTGCCATCGCAATCACAAACTCGTATACAGTAAGGTCTCTTTTTATGCGGATTATTGTTATGCGATTTTGAAGTTATGCGGTTTGTACTTCATTCACAAATGTATATTATTAACAAGTAAAATTAATATTAACAATTCCCATCCAGTAGTCTGAGAGTTTGCAATTCGGGTATTCCCCTTGTTACATGATGTACCATGCAGCTATTAAATCAATCTGAATTTCGCATTGAAAGGTATTATATAACCTGTAGCCCAATAAAATAAAATAAAATCAAAATGTAATTCCGTACAGGTTGGAATACATTTTTTATTAAAGTTTAGGTCAAACCAAAAGATATTTTCAAGAAAGTATATGATTCATATGAGGGGATCATTGTTTAAATAATTAAAAATTGGTAATTTTTGCACAAAATTTACTTTTTTAACTGCTGCGGCAATTCTTGTTTTTATTAAGGATTTTACAATTTTTTTCTGCAAAGATGAAGAAACAGTCTTTTATATGAGATTTACTAAATTAAATTTGACCTTTAATTTATTTAGATAATTGTAAATCAAAATTGAAAAACAAATTTCCAAAAAAAAATTATTTTCAATATTAATAAGCACTATAAAATATTATGTTTCGCAGAAAAAGTTGCGCTATAATATCGCTATAAATCGACAAAAAAATTTGTTGACAAGTGTTGAGCAGTTTATGAGATATTTAATTTGTTTTTAAAAAATTACCATTTTTTCAATTGTAAAAACGCGGTTGTTGCCGACAGAGTATAAAAGTTTTAGAGGTCTCGTTTTGTTTGCCTTTATATATATTTTCGATAGATGTATTGACAAATTAAAATTTTAATTAAACACCCCTTCAAAATGGCGTTTGAAAATTGGTATAATTTGTTTAAAATTTGTTTCACCGGGATTAAAAATTTAGAAATTATTTTTCGATATTTGTATTCGTAATAGTCTTTGACACACTTACAAAAGAAAAAAATTTCTAGATCCATTTTTTGCCGAGTTTTTGCTTTTCCATGTTTAATAATTCATAATTTGTTTATTTATCAATATTAACATTTTAAAGTTTGTGAGTACATCTATCAACCCTACTACTTAACAATGTCATTTATACATAGAGTTAAAATTGTAGAATATTTTAAAAAATAATGATTTTCGTAGCGACCCTAACTGAAAACTTTTTGCATGATGAGTGGTGCAGTAGTACTTTGCAATATCTTCGTTAATAATGGACCAATTTCAATGTTTTTTTTTAGTTAATGGTAGCTTATAAAAAAATGACACGGTTAACAATAAATATTCGTTAATTTGTTAGGTATAAACTTATACTATATTTTTTTTCTCTTGATATTATAAATAAAAGTTGACACAAAAATTTTTTATAAAAAAAATAATACTGAATTAGCATTAAAAATTTGTTAAAGACTTTTTTCTTTGTACAATATTAAAATATGTATGTATTTTACATTTAATTTTATAATCTTTTTAACAGGTAATACACTAAAAATTGTGTATATATTTGTTAATCTATATTCACTTATATACATTTATTTACATAGAGGTTGTCCTCCATTTTTTTATATATATTATATTTTGTATTCATATTATTTTTGCGAGATTTTGCCAATGATTTGTACAAAGAAAAAAGTTTTTATGATTCTTTAAAAAATTTACTATTTTGGTAAATTTTTAAAATAAAAATTTGTTTTAATACTCTTTTGTGATTATCTTTGGTGCCAATTTTATTTATCACAATAATAGAGAAAAAAAAATGTTATTGAAAAAAAAATTGTTTATAACTAGTTAATGATTATTTATGGCAAAAAGGGTCATGCAGATGCTATTATTTTTATATGCTACCCCAAATTAAAAGAAAACATTGAAATTGGCCCATTATTAACGGAGATATTGGAAACTACTCCTCCGCCAATTTTCAGACAAAAAGTTTTCATTTAAGGTGTAATGAATATCATTTTTAAAAATATTCTACAATTTTTATTATGTGTATAAATGACGTTGTTAAGTATTAAGGTTAATAGATGTACTCACGTACTTTTAAATGTCAATATTGATAAATAAACAAATTATGAATTTTTAAACTGGGAAAAGCTATCTCGGACAAAAATGCTCCTAGAAAATTTTTATTCTTTTGTGAATATGTCAAAAATTACCAAAAATACGAATATTGAACAATAATTTCAAAATCATTAATCACGGCGATGTTATTAAAAAAATAAGTTTTAAACAAATTACATCAATTTTCAAACGCCATTTTGAAGGGGTGTTTAATTTAAATATTGATTTGTCAATACATTTATCGAAAACATAGATAAAAACAAAACAAATGAGACCTTAAAAACTTGTATACTCTATCGGCAACAACCGCGTTTTTGCGATTGAAAAAATGGTAATTTTTGATAAACAAATTAAATATCTCATAAACAACTGAATATTTATCAACCAATTTTTTTGTCAATTTATAGTGATATCATAGTGCAACTTTTTGTGCAAAACAAAATATTTGATAGCGCTTATTTATAGTGCAAATAATATTTCTTTGGAAATTTGTTTTTCAATTTTGATTTACAATTATTTAAATAAATTTAGGGTGAAATTTAATTTAGTAAGTCTCATATAAAATACTGTTTCTTCATCTTTGCAGAAAAAAATTGCAAAATCCTTAATAAAAACACGAATTGCCGCAGCAAATAAAAAAGTAAATTTTGTGCAAAAATTACCTATTTTTAATTATTTAAACAATGATCCCCTCATATGAATCATATACTTTCTTGAAAATATCTTTTGTTTGGACCTAAACTTTGATAAAAAATTTATTCCAACGTGTACGGAATTACATTTTGATTTACATGTATTGTAATTTTATTTGATCGGTCTACTGTAATTGTTTTGAAATTAAATTTAAATGTTGCTGATTTCAAGTTGCAGTATAATAAACAGCACATTTTGATTTCTGGATTGAAACATTTAATTAAGTGTCGTAAAGTTTTATGTTTCATTAGAAGAGGTTTTTGCAATTTCAATATCGTTAGTCTGCGTTTTTAATTTCTTCTCTAAGATTTTATTTGGCCCAATGAAGAAAAAAAAACATCAAAGACACAATTTTTGGTGGACAAACGTCCACCATTTTATGTGATTTTAGAAAACTACGGAACGTATCCCTACTTTTTCAATGCAAGTAAAGTCTTTTTATGTGATTTTTTTATACGCGATTTTCTGAAGAACGTATCCACCGCATAAAACGAGACCTTACTGTACATGCCAAATAGCCGAATTATTTTGTACTTGCCAAGTACACGAGTCGTTTGACCCCGCCTTTACGACAAACGAGTAATTGGACTTCCTCGCACTAATGCCGCACCCTGTATTAGGGGTCGACAAGACAAGAATTCTTGTCTTGACAACAACTTCTTGTCTTGTCTTAAGAAAAAATCAAGAAATTTAAAAAAATCTTGACTTGACGTTTTCTTTAGGTCTTATATCTTGTTTTGGCTCAAAAAATTTCAAGATCTTGAAATTTCTTGATTACCTGGTCGAGTGATTCCACGGCGAACTTTTTATTGCGTTGCGTGCTAACACGGCCTCCACTGCCACTGGGGGGAGTCCCTGATCTGCATTTGTTTCCTGACGAACCCAAAATTGATGTGTAGTTGCATGCTTACAATTAGCATTTTGTATGTTTCGCACATATTCTAAGCTTAGCTGTCCAGGATTTCATAAGAATTGCTGAGCCAAATCGAAACAGTTTAGACATCGAAAAGGATTTTGATTATTTGAAGGATAAGATCGAAGTAGAAAACCCTATTAATGCTACTACTTTAGATTTTAACTTTTCTGTAAGTAAAATTAAATACCTTGTAAAAAAAATCAAAAACTCAGGGCATATGCAATTAAACAGTACTTGCGAGGCCATAAATTGTAAGATGACTTTGCCAGAACTAGATGTGCCTACAAGATGGCATTCAACTTTCGAGGTGCTAACATGGGGCTTAAGTGTAAAAAATGCTTAAAACTGTACAGGGTGAGTCATGAGGAACTGTAAATACTCCTACCTCGTATAGAGGCTCCTAAGGGGAATAGCAAATGACCATTAAAAAGTGTGCTCCCATTATTTAATAATATACAGGGCGAGTTTCGCATTTTGACAGAAATTTGTATTCGTCATAATTTTTGAACGGTCAGATCGATGTGTCTCTTATTTTGGTCAATCGTTACACTATTACCACCTAATCAACTGATTTATTCAAACTAGAAAAAAATCAGGTCCGGCTTTAAAAAATTAGTTCGTTTGGGTCTTAGGAAAAAATTTCACCCTGTATACGCTTTTTGAAAACTCTAATATGAATTGTACAAATTAGATAAATGGGAAATTAAAATGGCATACTTATTTTTTTCCCCACACGATTACTTAATTTTTTATAAAAAAATCAAATTTCACTATGAATAATTAAAATTTGGTAAAGTAAACCATAGATTTAAAAAAATTAACTTTAATTGCAAAAATTAATTTTTTTTGAACAAATATTTAATTTATGTTACCACCCAATCAACTGATTTATTCAAACTAGAAAAAAATCAGGCCCGGATTTAAAAAATTAGTTCGTTTTTGTTTTAGAACAAATTTCACCCGGTATACGCTTTTTGAAAAATCTAATATGAATTTTACAAATCAGACAAATAGGCAATTAAAATGGCTTATTTATTTTTTCCCCACACGATTACTTAATTTTTTTATTAAAAAATCAAATTTTTAAAAATCGGAATTTTAACCTAAAAATGAAAAAAAAAAAAAAATGAAATCACGGTTTAACTCGCTACAACTCTGTTCCATTTTAATATTTTTTTTTCTGAAATTTTTACAGCACATATCTCTTACCATTGTGAATACTATGAAAATTGTTATAGACTATGAAAATTGTTATAGACTTTCAGTCTTCTTCTAGTAAAAGTTTAAAATTTATCTATTTGACCACGTCTATGTTAAACTATAGAGTCCAAAGAGAAGTGTTATGGGGAGTTTCAGGTCTAAACGTGTCATAGAAAAAAAAATGATGAAACTTTTAATTTTAAGAAAAACGTTGTTTAATTTTTTTTTATTTTTATGGTAAAATTGCGATTTTGACAAATTTGATTTTTTAATAAAAAATTAAGTAATAATATGCCATTTTAATTGCCTACTTGTCTAATTTGTAAAATTCGTATTAGAGTTTTCAAAAAGCGTATACAGGGTGAAATTTTTTCTAAAACCCAAACGAACTAATTTTTTAAAGCCGAACCTGATTTTTTTCCAGTTTGAATAAATCAGTGGATTGGGTGGTAACATAAATTAAATATTTGTTTAAAAAAAAATTAATTTTTGTAATGAAAGTAAATTTTTTTAAATCTATGGTTCATTTTACCAACTTTTAATTCATAGTCAAATTTGATTTTTTTATAAAAAATTAAATAATGGTGTGGGGAAAGAATAGATATGCCATTTTAATTCCCTATTTATCTAATTTGTAAAATTCGTATTAGAGTTTTCAAAAAGCGTGTACGGGGTGAAATTTTTTCTAAGACCAAAACGAACTAATTTTTTAAAGCCAGACCTGATTTTTTTTTAGTTTGAATAAATCAGTTGATTAGGTGGTAATAGCGTAAAGATTGACCAAAATAAGAGACATATCGATCTGACCGTTCAAACATTATGACGAATACAAATTTCTGTCAAAATGCGAAACTCGCCCTGTATATTATTAAACAATGGGAGCAGACACTTTTTAATGGTCAATTGTTATTCCCCATAGGGGCCTCTATACGAGGTTGTACAGTTACTCATGACTGTATTTTGTGACAACAACCAAAATCTAAATAATTGGAAAATGTTAGATAAACAATGGTTCTGATCAGTAAATTTTGTCAGTATCTGAGAAGGTTTAAAACACTTTCTTCAATTCTCGAAGGAGAAAAATATTGCACACTCCGATTGGTGGTAATTGGAGTAAATTTATTTTTAGACAAACTGGAAATATGGGCTCATGAAGTTAATAATAAAATTAAATTAATTTAATATAAATAGTAAATTAATTTACTGCATTCAAGCTGCGAGAGATAAAATAATCAAACACTAAAACAATAGTATATTGTATAACAAGTGAGAAAAAAGACATATTTCTCACAAGCGCAGAAGTTTGTTGGCACGAGGCGAGTGCCGCAAATCAACCGAGGTAGAAATACGTCATTTTCTCATGTGTTGTACACTGTACTTTTTCTATGGATGCGCTTTTGTTAAGAGTTCAAACTGCAAAATCAAATAATTTAGGTGCTTTTGGGTATATTAAATGCACAAATTGAAATAAAATACATATACATGTAAATATTTAATATTCCTAAAGTTTTTATATAAGTTATTTATTTAAAATTCTAATCAAAATTTATTTTTGAACATATTTGATAGGTAATTCCTTGTAAGATTTTGTTTCAACACATTTTGGCAACATTAATTGTGTCTGTATTGTACATGGTACCATGGAAACAGCGATCATATATGGAAAACCGTAGGAGAACCTGTGAGAAAAAATATTTCTCACTGCAATGGCCGAATTTTCTCACTGTGTGAGAAATTCTTCATTTTGAGTGTATGTAAGTAGTGAGAGAGGTTTTAAATTGTATAGCATCTATAGAAAGAATTAATTGGATATACTGTATTATTGTTATTTTGAATCCTCGCCATAAAGTAGAGGCGTTTTCCTCTTCATCTTGGGAAAACCTTCTATAATTAGAGGCAGTACAAAAATTTGAAAAAATATTTAAAGCTAACTACTTTAATAAATCCCAGAATGATCTATAGAATCCAATACAAAGTCGGTACTTAATCTGAAAAAAGGAGATAACGAATTTGATTTAGATATTACTTACCTATTTAAGAAAGCTGATAAAGATAACTTACAATCTTGGAAGTATGAAATTGTAAAATACTTGAATGAGCCTAGGTCAGAAGATTCTGAGAATATACATACTTGATTGGTGGAGAAGACACGAAAATATCTACCCGTCATTATCGAAAATGGCCAAGGATTTTCTCGGAACACCAGCAACATCTGTACCTGTAGAAAGGCTATTTTCAACAGCAACTTTAACAATAACAAAGCCAAGAAATCAGCTAGGCGTTGACTCCATAAGAAGCTGTATTAATTCATGGCTTATCAATTCCGATTTAAAAATGTGCTAAATTTGTTATTTAAAATAAAATCTAGTTTTTATTATTAGTAGGGAGCGGATTTATATGCGATCAATTTTGATGAAATATGCGCATATATATGCGGTAACAAATTACGAAATATGCGCGAGATATGCACAAAAATTCAAAGAATGCGCATTTCGAGAAACCACAAATTTTCTGTTTTATTCTATTCTAGGGGTTCTTTTATAGGGGGGGCGGCAATCTTATTTATTATCTTTCAAATAAAATCATTTTTTTTATATATGCAATTTATTCAGTTTTAAAAAAAACTGCTACAAATAGTTACCTATTTAAAATAAAACAACAATATCACTATGACACTCGGTTTCATAATCAGTTAATGTGGACTTTAAATTTTAAGTTGGTACCTTTATCAATGCAATTCATATGGGTAAATGTCAACGTTAAAGTTAACTTTAGTTAATGTTCAGTTTAAGTTGATTATGAAACCGGGCGTAAATACAGGTTGTAACAAAAATACAGGTCATAAATTAAATCACATATTCTGGGAGCAAAAATAGTTCGAATGAACCTAACTTACCTTAGTACAAATATGCACAGAAAAAAAGTTATAGCCCTTTGAAGTTACAAAATGAAAATCGATTTTTTCGAATATATCGAAAACTATTAGAGATTTTTTATTGAAAATGGATATGTGGCATTCTCATAACAGGTGCATCTTAAAGAAAAATTATAGTGAAATTTGTGCTCCCCATAAAAATTTTATGGGGATTTTGTTCCTTTAAACCCCCCAAATGTTTGTGTACGCTCCAATTAAACTATCACTGCGATACCACTAGTTAAACAAAATGTTTTTAAAACTTTTTTGCCTCTTTGTATTTTTTCGAGAAGGCACCTTTTATCGAGATATGGCTTCTTTTTTAATACGGTTCAAAATATACCTAAAAATGTAAATCATACATAAATTTTCATATTATTACTAAGTCTCCATAATCGTACTTAACCATATACAAATATGTGGTGGATTTGACAAATATTCAAAATATCTCGATAAAAACTGACTTTTTGAAAAAGTACTAAGAGCCAAAAAAGTTTTAGAAACATTGTGTTTAAGTAATGGTACTACAATAATAATTTAATTGGAACGTACACAAAAGTTTGGGGGGGTTTAAAGGAACTAAACCCCCATAAAATTTTTATAGGGTGTCCAAATTTCACTATAATTTTTTCTTAAGATGCTACTGTCATAAGAATGCCATATGTCCATTTTCAATAAAAAATTTTTAATAGTTTTCGATATATTGAAAAAAATCGATTTTCATTTTGTTACTTTTTTTATATGCACATTTGTACTAAGGTAAGTTAGGTTCAATCCAACTATTTTAGGCCCCAGAATATGTCATTAATTTGATGACCTGTATTTTCGTTACACCCTGTATATCTTTGATTATAATTCACTACAATGTGTTTTTCTAAATTCTTCAAGAGGAAACATATTCTTTGATCAGATAAAATATTTTTATAACTTGAAAAACTCCTTTCAACATCAATAGAAGTAACTGGGGCGTATTTAAAATAACTTATTAATTTCCGTTAGAAAATCGTAAAACTATGGTTAAAGGTGTAAATTCTCTTAACAATAGAGGATTTAAAAGAATCACCACAATTATAGGTACCTACTAAATAGAATAAAAGTAAATAAAATTCGGATTTCCGGGTAAACCATCCTTCATCACTTTAACATCCTACAATAATTTTATAACGGCGTACTATAAGCACTATAACTACTTTGTGTAAAGATCGGGTATTTTCTAAGAAAAAATTAAAGGCAGTGAATGAGCCGTCTCTCTTCAGGTAGTTCTCGAATTAATAGATACGACAGCCTGTGCAATTTAAAATTTTTTTGGACTTAAATGTTTTTAAATAGGCACAAAATATGCATGTTTCTTTAAAAATATGCAAAATTTAGTAAAGTTCTCAAATATGCGAAATATGCATGCAATATGCATTTAGCATAAAATCCGCTCCCTAATTATTAGGTAGTCAAAATATTTCAAGATTTCTTGATTTCTTGACAAGAAGTCTTGGTATTGACATACAATTTCCTGTCTTGCCTTAAAATCTAAAATTAGTTCTTGTCTTGATCTTGTCTTGAAATCAAGACAAAACCAAGACAAGATCTTGAAGTTTTCAAGA
The DNA here is from genome assembly GCF_917563875.1 of Diabrotica virgifera virgifera. Lineage (NCBI taxonomy): Eukaryota > Metazoa > Arthropoda > Insecta > Coleoptera > Chrysomelidae > Diabrotica > Diabrotica virgifera. Next base: position 16,968,845 of record NC_065452.1, read on the forward strand.
AGTTGACGACCCCTTCCCTGTATGATGTCAATTACTGACTATTTGGCCCTTATAATTGTTATTTCGATTTTTGTGTATAATCTCAAAAAACAAAACCGTATTTTTGTTTTTTTGGATGTAAAAATAGTGTATTCGGATTTTTTTATTGCGCTTATTTAAATAATGTAATACAACTACTTCACATATTTGACTTCGCAACCTAAATCACGCGTCACTGCCTAAAAAGGACGACCTAAAATTGGATACACATTGTAACCTCCATAAAAGAAAATGATGTTGAATAAGGAAGATACTTCTAACAGGGCAGTGGTCGACTCTTAGGGGCGCTCATAAATTGTCGAAATGTCTTTATTGATAGATTTCGGTTTTCTTATATACAGTAGACCACCGCTATAATTTATCAAAGATCAGGAACGAAATTGAGGGCAACCTCCCTCTGTTAACATCTAATAACAACAGAACAGCTTTTGTGTTAGATCTATTTTCCAACGCTCTTTGTTTTTAAGATCTTTCGGTTAGCGGCTTGATAAAAAATACAATGTTTTCATAATAATTAGAGTGAGGCATCTAAAAGTATTTTGTACTTTTTGTACGGGTTATAAATTTTCATTTGAAAGGAAATTTAAACATTTTATTTATTTTTATTTGATTAGAAAATAATTATACAGGGTGTTTCATATAAATTATTACCAATTTATAAATTTCCGTATAAAACTTTGATAAAAAAACCAAGAATCATAATTCCTAAATATACAGAATCAAATCATTTAAATAATATTTTAGTAAAATCTATAGTGAGCGACTTTGTGGATCATACAGTAATTTACACAGATGGTTCTAAAAATCAAACAGGAGTAGGATGTGCTATGTATGTGCAAAATACCCATCAACATAATAATTATAAATTATCTAGTATTAGTAGTATTTTTACAGCTGAGGTTATAGCCATCGAAAAAGCTCTAGAATGGATCAAAGAGAATAATATTGAAAAAGCTGTGATAATAACAGACTCCAGACCTGCAATATATGCAATTCAAAACACTGATTTTAATTCATACAAATCAAAAATTTTATGTAATATAAAAAATAATTTGTCTAAAGTGGAAGTAGTATTTATATGGGCAAAAGGGCATGCCGGTATACTGGGTAATGAGAAAGTGGATGAGTTGGCCAAAGATGCAATAAAAAATGGTGAGATCCTAACGCAGATCTTATCGACAGATACAATAAATGACGTCAAAGATAGAATAAATAAAATATGGAAAAAACAATGGAAAAATATTTCAAGCATATCAAAAAATTTATATTTTTCTTTACATCAAGAACTTCCTCCGCCACCTGAATACATATTTAAGTATAACCTGCCAAAGCAAGATATTTCTACTATCGTCAGATTAAAAACTCGACACGGAAAATATGAGGCACATCTGCACAAATTAGGAATAGTTAATTCATCAGTCTGTTTTTGTGATAATGTTTCGATTAGAGATTTGAACCATATTTTCTTTGAATGCAAAATTAACGAGAGATATATAAATCAATTGTATTACAATTTACGACAAACACAAGTTCATTTTCCAATTAGTTTAGAATATCTACTAAGTTGTCATAAAATGGAAATATTTAAATTAATCATAAACTACTTGAAAGAAACAAATATAGTCATTTGAGTCAGATAGGTGGGAATATAACAAAACTAATAAATTGAGGTAAAAATAAAATAAAAATCTGTGGCTAACGGACCCGCATCCAAGCCATTTTTTCACACACACACACACACACACACACACACACACACACACACACACACACACACACACACACACACACACACACACACACACACACACACACACACACACACACACACACACACACACACACACACACACACACACACACACACACACACACACACACACACACACACACACACACACACACACACACACACACACACACACACACACACACACACACACACACACACACACACACACACACACACACACACACACACACACACACACACACACACACACACACACACACACACACACACACACACACACACACACACACACACACACACACACACACACACACACACACACACACACACACACACACACACACACACACACACACACACACACACACACACACACACACACACACACACACACACACACACACACACACACACACACACACACACACACACACACACACACACACACACACACACACACACACACACACACACACACACACACACACACACACACACACACACACACACACACACACACACACACACACACACACACACACACACACACACACACACACACACACACACACACACACACACACACACACACACACACACACACACACACACACACACACACACACACACACACACACACACACACACACACACACACACACACACACACACACACACACACACACACACACACACACACACACACACACACACACACACACACACACACACACACACACACACACACACACACACACACACACACACACACACACACACACACACACACACACACACACACACACACACACACACACACACACACACACACACACACACACACACACACACACACACACACACACACACACACACACACACACACACACACACACACACACACACACACACACACACACACACACACACACACACACACACACACACACACACACACACACACACACACACAGGGTGTTTCATTGGGAAACGGAAATACTTGAATGGTAAATAAAAGTCACATAGGCGGTTCTAGATACACTACATTTTTCATTGCCTCGCCGATTTTTTATAACCGAGTTACCGGGTATTATTTTTTATATTTTTTAATATTTGGTACAAACACATATGTCTCACCGTACCGTATTCAATGAACGAACGTTCAATAATAGAGTATATAATAATAACACATTGTATTCTAAAAAACAAGTTAAAGATGTAAGAATCAATAGAAGTTTTGAAGCAGGCCCTGACCATTTCCTAGTAGAAACTAGAATCAGAATGAATACAATGCTAAACAACAAGGGTGGAGACAGCGGAAGTGTCACAACAGAACGAATAAAGAGCTATAAGCTGCGAAATCCACAAATCAGGATAAGATATGTGGAACAAACGGAAAAGCAAATACAAAACTGTAACAGGGAGGAACAAAGGATGAATTTAGAGGATAAATGGAATGAATTCAAATATTCAATATTAAAAATAGCAAGACAAACATGTGGATATAGTATAAGAAGTAATAACAAGAAACAAACAAGCTAGTCGAGCGGAAATATCAAGAAAAAATTTAAAGAAAAGAAAAGATTGTGAAAAAATTATTTACAAAGTAGAAGTCAACAAACATAAGACATATAAAAAATACATAAAAATAAAGTTAAGTAAATGATCCAAGAAGCAAAAAAGGATAGCTGGGAAGAGTTTTTAAGAAAAATGCAGGAAAATAAGAAGTTATTTTACAGAACACTGAGAAATATGAAAAAACCAAAGAGAGTAAATCTTAACCAAATAAAAGATCAACAGGGAAATATCATAACAGACGAGGAAAAAATTATCGAGCGATGGCAAGAATATTTTACATGGCTACTAAATAGTGAAAATAAAATATTGATAAAGGAAAACAAAAATGGGACCGACAACATAACCGAATCAAATCAAACTGGAATACAAATGGAAGAACTAGAGGAAGCTTTGCGTAAAATTAAAATAGGAAAAGCACCAGGGTGTGATCAGCTAATGCAGAATTATTAAAATTCCTAGGACCAAATGGAAAGAAATAATTGCTGGAAATACTAAATATGGCATGGAAAACTAAAAAGATTCCATCGGAGTGGAACATCGCAAAAATCTTGCCAATACCTAAGAAAGTAGTTGCGAAAATTATAGAGGAATATCTCTCTTATGCGCAGGACTAAAAGTATACGAAATAATAATAGAAAGTAAATTACGTAAGATGGTAGAACCAAGACTATCAGATGCAAAAAGTGGATTTAGACCAGCGCACAGTGTAAAAGACCAATATTTTATTTTGCAATAAATAATTGAAAAAGCTATAACCAATATTTAGCATTCTCTGACAGAGCCTAGAAAACAAGAATGTAGATGAAGAATTGTTGAAGGTGGTATGTAGTCTTTATGAAAATACTAATAACCAAGTAAGATCAAGAAGCAGAACTTAAAGGATAAAAGTTTGCTGGCCAAAAACAAAAAGATATATTACAGGATACACAAACATGCAAGTAGTCAAAGTAGAAGCATGCGTATTTGCAGACGATATAGTGCTTATGCATAACAAAAACAGAAAAAGACCTTCAAAAGAATATGACAATGTGGACAGAAGAATTAAAATCATACAACTTAAGAGTAAACACCGAGAAAACTGAAGTGATGGTAGTAACAAAAAACAATACAAAAATAAACATTAACATTGAAGGAAATGGAATCGAACAGATAGATATATTCAAGGATTTAGAGATAATATTTAGAGATTTATTTAGCAGATGCCGCTAGGCGCCTACTACCATCTCGTCAGTTGCGGTGGGAGATGGATATGTCGAAGATTTTTACCTGGGCCAGAGAATAGCAGCCTATGCAGTCTCTGATGAACCTCTAAAAAGAGGTGAAATCGTCGATAAGAGTGCTGGCTGCACTCTCTGATCTGAGTAAAAGTTAAGACAGTTTTGGTTTCGCACCGCAACTGAATGAATAAAAATGGTATACATTTTTATTTAGAGATAAGTTTGAATAATAAAGGGACACAAGAAGAAGAGATTGGTGCCAGAATAAACTCAGCAACTAGAATATATCATGCAATATACAAAAACTAATATACAAAAAGAGTATAATGTAGTCTACCGTTGTCATAAAGCTTTTTTATTAATCCACTAGGAATGAGATTTGGCTTTAATATGAATATTACTGGTGTAGTGAAATCTCGTGAAATAAAGAAATATTAGAATATTTTACTATAGTAGTTTGACGCAAGTATAATAATTTAAGGTATTTTGTTTTGAACAAGTCATATAATACATCATCTTATCCCGCTATAGCCTTTATCGAATTGAAGAATTTTGGTCATGATTTCGCAAAAAAGACGAATGAAACTGTTTAGGAATCTTAAAATTACGAATCTTAAAATTATGAAACTGGTTGGGAATTTGTTAAGAAAGATACTTTGGAACCATCCATAAATTTGGATCCTTTAACATTACCAAGAGTTAGAATAACTAATAACTCGAACAGTCGATATCTTCTTGGAGGGAACCGGATATCTTAAAGGCAATTAAACTACTTCTTGCTTTTCTACACGATCAGCCTGCTTCTGTATTTTATGACGGATATACCAACACCAGCATGAAACTTTTTGGCTTCCGAAGGACTACCTACTAAGACTGAAGAACTACGAAAAGTTCTTCTAGAATTTAACCATGCCTATGGAATTGGTCCAGCTGAAGTGGAAGCTGATCTTGCCGCTTATAGGTCCTATCTCACTTCGGAAAGAATTATACACCTACAAAAGTCAAGGGAATGCCACCGAAGTTATTATTCCACTGGCTCTCCAAAGCCGAAATGTTTAAACAACACGACGTGTTCTGAGGGACTAGAAACCTCAAATTATTTTAATGATTACAACTTTGGCATGGCTCTGATTAATATTCGTTCTATAAGAAATAAAACTGATGAATTATTTTTGTTTCTGGAGGAATTAGGATTTCCCCCGAGAGTTGCGGTTACTTGAGGCTTGAAGTCAACGAGCCTCTTTTTGTAGAAAATATACCAAAATTGCCAGGTATGATCGTTCAAGTTCGGCTCATGGAGGCACCCTAATTCTGTCTAGAAATAATGATTTTTCTGTGGTAACAAAATATGACTTTTTGTTAAGTGAATTCTTGTTTGAGTTTTTCTTAGTTTATAATAAAAATCTTAATCTTTATATTATTTGCATTTATAGATCACCTGACTCTACCGTGGAACTATTATTTCAGAACCTGCTAAATTTGTTAGATGACCTGCCTCATAAAAGCAGAAAAATTCTATGCGGTGATTTTAACATTAATTATGCTGCTGCTTGTGCCACTCAAGTGTCCCTGGCCAACATATTTGAATCGTGTGGTCTCTCAATGCACGTTAATTCTCCTCCAAGGATTACAAAAACTACATCTACCATAATCGATTATATTGTCTCCGATTTCTCACCCCTTGATGTCTGCTCTACAGTTATTAATGCGGGACTATCTGATCATGAAGCAGTGTATACGAAGTTTAACATCTTCAGCAAACCCTCCTCAAAAACCCGACGTTTAGGTAGGATTTTTTCCACCCAGAATTTTCGTATATTCCAAAATTTATGGTTAACTTCTGAGTGGCACTTTCCTTCTATAGACGTGGATTATAATTTCAGTATTTTTCTAGATAAGCTTTTCCGCATCTTCAATAAGGCATTTACTTTAATCCCTATTAAGCCAAAACTTCGGAAACCTTGGGTTACGAAAGGTATTCGCATATCAGCCAAGAATATGCGTTGACTACTATACATCAAGAAATTTACTACCAATGTTTCTGTCACTGAATATATCACGAAGTACAGGACAACATATCTAAAACTTGTCAAATCAGCTAAAAAAGCCTATTATCAAAATCGTCTTGGAAGCTCTAAAAGTGTTGCAAAAGCAACTTGGTCTATAATAAACGATCTTCGAAATAAAACTCACACAGCTCAATCATTTTCCCTTCCAAATCCTGAAAGCCTAAACGACTACTTCTAAAAATATAACATCAACTATTTTGCCGCAACAAGATCCCATTTCCTATCTTGCTAATTCAAGAAAGGTCTCGAATTCATTCTTTTTAAGGCCAGCCGATAACTCTGAACTGATCCAAACAATCAATAGTATCAAAAGCATATCATCTTGTAGTACTGATGGACTATCTATAAAAATTTTCTCTAATCTCATAGAAAACGTGTTGGAAATCCTGGTCTCACTAATTAATGATTTCTTCGAAAAAGGTAAATTTCCACAGTGCCTAAATACAGCCATTATTATTCCTCTTCATAAGGGTGGTGAAAAATCTGATGTCTGCAACTATAGACCTATTGCCTTACTACCGGTACTCTCCAAAATTATTGAGACTCATTAAAACTCGACTTATGTCCTTTATCGTTGATAACAGCATTTTATCACAAAATCAGTTCGGCTATTTAACTAATAATTGTACCACTGATGCCATGTTTTTTGTAGTACATGAGGTTTACCAAGCACTAAACAATAATCTTTATACTGCCACTGTTTTCTGCGACTATGCCAAAGCTTTTGATTGTGTAAATCATGACATCTTGATTACAAAACTAAATTTCTATGAAATTCGAGGTATTTCTTTGAATTGGTTCCAATCCTACTTGAATAATAGAAAACAACTAGTTAGAGCAAATGACTCTAGTCTCAAAAACATTGTATGTGGAGTACCACAAGGTTCAGTATTGGGTCCTCTTATGTTCACTATCTTTATAAATGACATCACTAATTTAAAAAATGTATCACTTTTAGCAACTCAAACTATTGCATCTTTTCATGAAACTATAACTTCGGAGCTACTGATGATAAAGACCTGGTCTGACTTTAATTTACTCTCTTTTAACGTAAATAAAACAGTAGCATTATCCTATAAAGGAGCTCTTCAACCTTTGCCTGTTAATAACAGCCAGATCAGTACCGTTAATTTTGTAAAATTTCTTGGTATTTTTTAGACAGCAACCTCAAATGGTCCCTTCATATCGATTCGTTAAATAAGAAACAAAGCAAAATCGAAGGTAAATAGGGTATAGGAAGAAAGAAGAAATCCTGGCTCAGAAACATCAGAGATTGGACCCACACAACAGGGAATGACTTAATCCATCAAGCCCAGAACAGAGAGAAATTTGCCATATTGATCGCCAACCTCAATAGAGAAGGCACTAGGAGGAGGAGGATGTAAGAAACTCGCCTCAGCTTGCTATGCAATAAGATATGTCTCAAGGGAACTCAATTTAGCATCTTCTAAAATAACATATTTTTCGTTGTTCTCATCTTCGATATGGTCTTTGATGTTATTTTTAAATTGCAAAAAAGAGCAATAAGATATCTGTTTGGACTCAGAAGATCTACACATTGCAGAAGTTACTTCACAGGTAACGGAATTTTAACACTTTCATCTTTATATATTCTAGAAACGGTTTGTTTAATTCGTAAACACCTTCATGTCTTTCCAACAAGGCCCAATCATCTATACTCCACCAGAAATTCAATCTTTGACATTTATTTACCGATTCTATCCACTGAGTTAGTAAAGAAATCTATATTATATTCCGCAAAGAAACTGTACAACCATCTCCCGTTACAACTTAAATCTGCAACATCTTTCCCAAAGTTCCGTAAAATGACAAAAGCCTATCTATCAAAAAGACCATACTATTCAATAGAAGAGTTTCTTAATGAATAACTAAGAAAACTGGGTTTCATACGCAGTAGCATAAACTTGTCAGTTGCTTATGTTGTATTTTATTTTATTTGTTGTAAGTATGTTCAATTTGCAATTTATATAAGTTTTGCAATAAATTGTTTTTGTATTGGCTTTTATATTTTATATACTGTACATATATTGACGATTTTTTAATTTTAGTAAATTGGAGTTGGGTTTTGTTATTGATATTAGTTTTCTTTTGACTGTATGCAAGCTTTGTCCATAAAATTGTAAACATTTTCAGTGACAATAAAGCATATTTCTATTCTACATATAAAACGAACAGCCTCTGCGGAAACGAATTTTGATAAAAGTTCAATGAGTAAAAATTTGTAATATTGAATAAAATGGTATTATTTTAACGCCTGTTAATATTTTATCTATAAATATATTCCATACGTTACTATTTAAATCTTAATGGTGTTATTGTCTATAATATATTATAAATTTTCACTACCTGAGGATCGACAGGGCACGCCAGGATGTTGAGGAGGAGGGTCCCTGTCATATAATCAGCTACAGCTCAAAAACAAAAACAACAACCATAAGCGAAGCAACCAAAAACAAAAACCCCAGTCGATTAAGGTACTGCTCTGGAGCATCAGCCGGCGCTTACTCAAACGGGACGACCGAGGCGGGACGACAGACCAAATGTCCATGGATGAAAATATTTTTCACTTTTATGATAAGGTGACAAATCTCGGTCAACAAACGATCGGCTATCGACAACATCTGTATGCCGAATTGTGCAAGGAGTATCCAGAAATTCAAGTATCTGAACAAGGAGTAGAATACCTGGTAATTATAACAAAAAATCTGATCCCAGAGACTACACGTGATAGCATCAGAAGCGAATTCCAACGGGAGATTCCAAGAGGTTAGTATGCATTAAGTCCCTAATGAAATACTTCATGAAAATGAGCATGAGAATATGAGCAAATGCCTGAACTTGCCACAAGAAACTAAACTCACAACATGACAACAACGAGTTACTCGATAGCCTGGTAAGCGAAATGGCATGTCCTCTACAAGAGTTTAGTAGAACAAACCCAGTTAGTAGTCCACATTTAACAAAAATAAACTCTTCTTTGAAACTAGGTGTGCTGTTACAAATTCTGAATACTGATATCCTACCCCATTATGCCGAAGAAGCCCATATGCTGCAATATTTGAATATGCTTATGCAACATCAATTGCTAATGTAATGGGAAGATCAGAACACGACAGGGTAATAATGACAGGAGGACAGATAATAGAGTTGCACCCTAGAAAAGCGGCTTCTAAGAAAGATTGAATTATTTTCTAGGGATATTGGCCAAATAGCAGAATACATACAAGTAACAACAAACAGAAAAGTCGTCAGAACAGTTGAATAAATAATGTCTAGAACTGCAAGACACTCACAATATGATCCAGAAAACAATACAGCTCAGCAGTCCCTTAATAAAACAATAACTCTCCGTTTATTCGGGAGGTGTTTATACTAAGAAGGTGCAAAGTAAGTAACGACTGAAATGTGACAATGTACTTTTTAAAAATGTCAAGAAGGCTTTCTATCGGAAACATAATCCCGCTGCAGAAACTACCAAAAAATCGTGCCCATAATAAGAACAAATTTATGAGTTTTGGGGAAATCAACTTTCCATACAAGCGGCTCTTAACACCAATGCTAAATGGATAGAAGATGCGACTCACAACTGTCAACATTACTGTACTACTCTCTACGAACCCTTCACCACTGAATAAGTCTAAAATATCATCAAAGAGATAACTGGAAATCTCCTGGACCAGATGGATTTCAAAACTTCTTTGGATTATTCATGAGTGCTTATCAACACTAATTAATCATATTATTTCTATTCGACAGGAAACACAATCATTCCTAACACACAGAATAACTTATTTAATATCGAAGGGCCACAATAATACCCAACATCTAGCCAAGTACCGCCCAATTACTTGTCTTCCAACTCTGTATAAATTGGTCACATCCTGTGTAACCCAGCGTATCTACGATCAGTGTGCTCTAATCAAAAACATAGAGCTCAGCAGAAAGGATGAGCTAAGCGTTCCATGGGTTGCAAAGAACAACTTATTCAAACAACCAGGCGTATACCAAAAGAGGAATCTCTTTACTGCTTTTATTGAATACAAAAAAGCCTTTGAATCAGTGCCGCATGAATTGCTTATCATCATCATCGGTGACCGTTGACAGCCCATGGAGGGCCATGGTCGTCCGTTGGGGTTTCTAAGCTCTAAAGTTTTACATGGTGTGGAGGCGAGCCACACGCATAACTCCGCAAAAGTTCTAAACGATATTTATCTAAAATATTACTTTCTTCTTTCTTTTTTGAGGAGGCCTTTTCGGCGTTATTTGTGTTTTGCTTGCTTGACTATAGTTGACCATGTTTTTCTTTCCTTTGCTTGTTTCTCCCATTCTCGTATTCCTATGTCTTTCAAATCCTGGTTAATCCCATCAATCTATCTCTTTCTAGGCCTACCTCTCGGTCTCTTCCCGTTTAATTCTTTTCTAAGTACTTTTTTTTGTATTTCTCTTATCATCCATCCTTTCTACGTGTCCTGACCAACTCAGGCGTTTACTTCGTATTTCTTTTATGATAGTCGGCCTGTTAAACACTCTATTTATTTAATGGTTTATTCTTATACGCCAATCTCCATTCTTATGTATAGGTCCATATATTTTCCTTAACATTTTTCTTTCCCATCTAAGAAGCTGTTTCTCTTGTTCACTAGTCAAAGTCCATTTTTCTGATGCATACATTACTACAGGTCTCATAACTGTTGTGTATATTTTACTTTTGAATTAATAGATACTGATTTTTACTTTAAGATATTCTGTAGGCTGTAGAAGCATTTGTTTCCTGAATGGCTTATAGATATATTATTATACAGTCGATGATTAGTGACTTTTTAAAACATATAATGACGGATTGGAAGATTAGAACTCACCTTTAGATACTTTGTGAAAACAAAATCTCATACTGTTTCAAGGAGACTCATTATGTTCAAAAGAGACGTTCTGTATAGTGACATTGGATGGCACACCAGTTAATTATTCTTACACAGTCGCAGAAAAGTACTAACTCTCTGTTTTATTAAACAAAAAATTGTTTAATATAGGTTGGATTCCAACCTATACAGGGCCAATAACAAGAGCCAGGAACCGTACGTTCGGTAGAAGCGCGTCACGATCAACTATATAGGGTGTAACAAAAATAGAGGTCATAAATTAAATCACATATCCTGGGACCCAAAATAGATTGATTGAACCTAACTTACCATAGTACAAATGTGCACATAAAAAAAGTTACTTCCCTTTGAAGTTATAAAATGAAAATCGATTTTTTTTCAATATCATCGAAAACTATTAAAGATTTTTTATTGAAAATGGACATGTGGCATTCTTATGGCAGGAACATCGTACAAACAATTATAATTATAGTGAAATTTGTGCATCCCATAAAATTTTTATGGGGGTTTTGTACCATTAAACACTCCCAAACTTTTGTGTACGTTCCAATTAAATTTTTTTGTGGTACCGTTAGTTAAACACAATGTTTTTAAAACTTTTTGACTCTTAGTACTTTTTTGATAAGCCAGTTTTTATCGAGATATTTTGAATATTTGTCAAATCCACCACATATTTGTATATGGTTAAGTACGATTATGGAGACTAGGTAATACATTAGTTATAATTTATATTTTTAGGTATATTTTAAGATATAATAAAAAGTAGCCACATCTCGATAAATGGTGACTTATCGAAAAAATACTAAGCCCCAAAAAATTTTAAAAACACTGTGTTTAACTAATGGGACCACAATAATATTTTAATTGGGAACGCACACAAACATTTGGGGGGTTTAAAGAAAAAAACTCCCATAAAATTTTTATGTAAAGATATTGAAAATGAAGCCGCATCTCGATTAAAACTGGCTTATCGAAAAAGTACTAAGAGGCAAAAAAGTTTTAAAAACATTGTGTTTAACTAACGGTACGACGATTGACGATAATAATTTAATTTTAACGTACGCAAAAGTTTGTGGTATTTAAGGGAACAAGACCCCAATAAATTTTTATAGGGTGCACAAATTTCACTAAAATTTTTTTTGTAAGATGTTCCTGCTATAATAATGCCACATGTGCATTTTCAATAAACAATCTCTATTAGTTTTCGATATATCGAAAAAAAATCGATTTTCATTTTGTAAATTCAAAGAGCTATAACTTTTTTATGTGCACATTTATACTAAAGTAAGTTGGTTCAATCGATTTATTTTTCGTCCCAGAATATGTGATTTAATTTATGACCTGTATTTTTGTTACACCCTGTATAACTGACCGTATCGCGAATAAAAATTCAGTTTACTTCAAGCAGTAGTGAGAAGCGGAACTACCTGACTTGAAAATGGCAAGTGTTACCTTGCCGAAACCTCGTCAAAATAATGGTTTTTCTAAAAACCAAAATTATTCAACGCGGAGTCAAACCCGGAAAACCAAAGAAAACACATATAGCTCCCGCGGAAACTTCAAGTGTAAAATATAATTAGGTATATATACATACAGGGTGAGGCAGATAACTGGCCTATTAGAAATATCTCGAGAACTAAAGGCAACAGAATCATGAAAATTGGAATAAGGGGGTTTTGAAGGATGATCTATTAAATGAAAATATTTTCATCTCTTTGCAACTTCCGGTTATACCGGAAGTTGCTTATAACTTAGTTTTTTTAAATGGGACACCCTGTATATTTTTACATTTGTGGATTCCATTCGATGTCTTCTTTCTTAAAATATAAGGTTTTGTAATTTTATACAGGGTATTTTAAAAGATAATTACGTTTTCTTATTAATTTCGTAGCAACATTCACACCCTGTAGAATTGTAGTAGTTTGACATCTAAAACTCTACTTACGTTCAAATGATTTTTAATATACTCTACTATTGTTAAGAATCATTAGTATAGCTAAATTTTTAATTTTAGTATACAGGGTTGGTCGAAACTCGGAATGAGTATTTTCTGAGTTTTCTTAAAAGGAACACCCTGTATTTTAGTATTGTAATGAAATGATATTTTATGGTACTTTTTTATTCCTTAAGCATTCCCTATACCTAACTGCTTTAATTTGTGCTTAATTGTTAATCGCACCAACAATCTTAACTAAGAAGGCATTTCGATAGCTAAACCATTATTGGTAATTTTAAGGACCAGTCTGGATTAATATGTATTTATTTCGGAAAAATTATTTGGGATTGAGTATTTTCACGGCCAACCTAATAAAATTTTACGTATTTTTTTTGCAATTAATGTTTAGCTTGAATCACCAATAACTCACAAATTAAAGCAGTTAGGTATAGGGAATGCTTAAGAAATAAAAAAGTACTATAAAATATCATTTCACTACAATATAAAAATACAGGGTGTTCCATTTAAGAAAACTCAGAAAATACTCATTCCGAGTTTCGACCAACCCTGTATACTAAAATTAAAAATTTAGCTATACTAGTGATTCTTAACAATAGTAGAGTATGTTAAAAATCATTTGAACGTAAGTAGAGTTTTAGATGTCAAACTACTACAATTCTACAGGGTGTGAATATTGCTACGAAATTAATAAAAAAACGTAATTATCTTTTAAAATACCCTGTATAATATTACAAAACCTTATATTTTAAGAAAGAAGACATCGAAGAGAATCCAAAAATGTAAACATATACAGGGTGTCCCATTTAAAAAAACGAAGTTATAAGCAACTTCCGGTATAACCGGAAGTTGCAAACAGATGAAAATATTTTCATTTAATAGATCATCCTTCAAAACCCCTTTATTCTAATTTTCATGATTCTGTTGCCTCTAGTTCTCGAGATATTTTTAATAGGCCAGTTATCTGCCTCACCCTATATACATATACATAATAATCGCTCTTATCACAACATGCTCATTAGATTCGTATAGCACATGTATTAGTTCGTAAGCGTTAGGGCAATAATTGATAATTGAAGATAGTTAATAGTTTTCAAGATAGCCAAGTAAATCAGCGACATAATCACTACTGCAATGTGAAATGCAAATCGTAGTGCGAGTGGCCTGCTAATCAAACTTGATTAATTCCGGTTTTGTGCTGCCAGATTCGAAATAAAATATAAGTCAAATATGAGTTGCAGAGACATTTGTTTTACGTTTTATAAATTAGTATATTGGCTACGTATGTACAAATATTTTTAAACATTTACATAAAAGTTTTATCCCAAACGGTAGAAATAAAAGAAGTTAAAACTGCACTTACTTTAACGACATTTGTTTTAGAAGAGTTTGAAAACTCCAAGTGTTTTTACTAACCTACTTACCTAACGAAGGGTAGATATAAGGCAATTTTATCCCATAACCAATTCCAAGCTGGATGCTCTAGAGAGGCTGTTACTTGTTCGAAATTATTTATTATTAGCTAAGTGTCGTCTGTATAGCGTTCAAACTTTGCCCCTCGCAAACTTAGGGACGGGTGTCACCTGTTACGCTTCCAATAAATTTACACAAGTTTTAAACAACTTTTTAGTATCACAAAAGACGAATTTGCGGTTACGATTTTGGCATCCATAACGTTTCTAATTATCAGATTGCAACGATTAGATAAAGATATAATTTTTGAAAAAAAAATAACTTTTCGACTTTAGAAAAAAGATCGACAATAAACGTCTTTTATACACTACGAAAAATCAAAAATGAATAACCATTTTCAATTTCGTTGCAACACGAAACTACAGCCGCATCATATTCTAGTTTAATCAGAGAGTGCAGCAAGCACCTCTACCGGTTTCGAAACTTATTAGTCTCTCATCAGGAGGCACATATGCTGCTCTTTCTGACCCAACCAAGACAAACCCCGGCGTGCAGTCACGGATTGCAACGAACGAAATGGCAGGGATGCCCTAGCGGCTACTGCTAGCAAAACTAATAGCACATAAAATAACATTAAAAATATTAAAAGATGAGATGAAGTTTTCGATACTAATAGCATTATTAATAATATTTAGAAAATATTAAAATATTACTAAAAGATTTTTAAATCGAAAATTTATTGGTCTATTTCCTTGGTAACACGTCCAAGGCTTCTAAAATTTGCAAGCCAAATGGATGCTGAAGCGAAGAAGACAAGAGGGAATTCAAAAAACTTACAATTCACGACCCCGTCTGTTCAGCTGGTAAATTCCAACAGAAAACGGACCTAGTTACTCGAAGGAGTAAAGACCAATATAAAAATAAAATAAATTTTTTTTTTAATTCAGTTGCAGTGCGAAGGCAAAACAATCTTACTTTTCAATTAGAATACGGAGCGCAGTCCAGTTCCTTGAATCGCGATTTTCGGCTCTTCGATTTTCGGCTCTTATTGGAGCCTCATCGGAAAGAACGTATATGGAGAACAAGCCTACATTCTTTCCGATGAGGCTCCAATAAGAGCCGAAAATCGCGATTCAAGGGACTGGACTGCGCTCCGTATTCTAATTGAAAAGTAAGATTGTTTTGCCTTCGCACTGCAACTGAATTAAAAATAAAATTTTTATTTTATTAAAAATACTACTCTACATCCCACCAGAATGAAAATAATGGAAACCTTCTCTGGTTACACCTCCGCTGGAACTTTACCGCGCTGAGCAGATGGGACGTGAATTATAAATTGTAAAATTCCCTCATCTTCTTTAGTCTCAGCATCCATTATGACTTGCAAATTTTAGAAGACTCGGAGGTGTAACCAGAGAAGGTTCCCATTGTTTTCAGTCTGGTGGGATGTAGAGCAATATTTTTATTGTTATTTTATGTGGTATTAGATTGAAAACTTAGTCTTTTGGTAGTAGTTGCCGCTAGGGCATCCCTGCCATTTCGTTCGTTTCAATCCGTGACTGCACGCCGGGGTTTGTCCTGGTTGGGTCAGAGAGAGCAGCATATGTGTCTCCTGATGAGAGACTAATAAGTTTCGAAACCGGTAGAGGTGATTGCTGCACTCTCTGATTGAACTAGAATATGATGCGGCTGTAGTATCGTGTTGCAATGAAATTGAAAATGGTTAGTCATTTTTGATTTACATGTTTACTCGGATTGGTGTACGAAGGGAACCATTCTCGTTGGAACTTTACCGCGCTGAGCAGATGGGACGTGAATTATAAATTGTAAAATTCCCTTATCTTCTTTAGTCTCAGCATCCGTTATGGCTCGCAAATTTTAAAAGCCTCGGAGGTGTAACCAGAGAAGGTTCGCATTGTTTTCAGTCTGGTGGGATGTAGAGTAATATTTTTATTGTTATTTTATGTGCTATTACATTGAAAACTTAGTCTTTTTACTACGAAAAATGTTGAAATGAATGTGTTTGCGAATATGACTAAGGTTTGTTTTTGTCCCAACCATGAATCCCAGACAAGTTATATCTGGGATTGTAATGACCACCATCTACGTAAGGTTGTATATTCCTTACTGCAAACACACATTTTTCGTCATGCTGGATGGCAAAGTAAGCAGGTAGAGAGTTGAAAAGAACGGCTTCCCACAGGGAAGTGTTTTAGCACCAATGCTTTTTAATATAAATACAAGCGACCCACCCACTCCAATGAAACCAATCACTTCCTCTATGCTGACTATCTCGCAATATGTGCTCAACGTAATAGTTTAGAAGAAGTTGAGAAGAAACTCGAGACTGGCTTAAAAACAATGACAGCGTACTAGCTGCAGAATTCCCTAAGACCCAATCCACAATGAGTGGAATGGTAATACATTAGAACACACAGACCATCCTATTCTCGCTTCATTTATATTAAAAATTTCACCAATTTTTTGTAAATTTTTACTTCATACACTTCGGCAATTTCTTCTGTAGCGTACCAGGCCGTCCGTTTTCTTCTTCTCTTCTTCTTCTTCTTCTTCTTCTTCTTCTTCTTCTTCTTCTTCTTCTTCTTCTCTTCTTCTTCTTCTTCTTCTTCTTCTTTTTCTTCTTCTTCTTCCTTTTGTATAGACATAACTCTGTCTGTTTTTTTCAATGTGCCTCTAGTAAGTTGTCGTTCCATCATTTTAGTGGTCTTCCCACTGATCGTCTTCCTATTGGGGAACCGTCTCTCGCTGTCCTGACTACTATATTTTTTGTTGATTCGGCTGATGTGGTCATTCCATTCTATTCTTCTGTTTATTATCCAGTTATTAAATGTTATCCACCTTGTATCCCCGTCGTATATCTGTACTTCTAGCTCTGTCCCATAGAGTTTTACCATCGATTTTCGAAGGGTTTTCATCTCCGCTATTTCGAGCAATCTTTTTGTCCTCTGTGTCGGGTCGTGTTTCTGCCACGTATGTCATTATTGGTCTGATGACTGTTTTGTAAATTCTGCCTTTCATTTCTTTTCCGATATTTTTATCGGAAGCTTTCTTAGCCAGGCGAATTATTAGCATTTGCGATAAAATATAGAGCGGGTTTCCCCTTTTATTTTTGTATGAGCGCATGCATCGCATCACCCTTATTTTGATTATGTCCAACTACTAAGCATTTGTGGGCTATGCTTTTTATTGCTAAGTTTTGCCAGCAATATAAAAACAAGCAAGCAATGAACTTGTTTTTGTTTTGGCCCAGGCAATTATCGGAGTAAAATATGTGCTCATATTGAGGTCCATGGTTCTTTAGATACTGCCTCAAAGACACGTACTTATTTCATTAACACCTCTGCTTGCGATAACTTCGTTCCACAAAAAACTATAGCCATGTTTGTGAGAAATATCAAATATAGTGAAGTTGTAACATGATAGGCGTCTCACGTAAAAAGAAAATCACTCCGATCTCCATTTGGTAGTGACAATACAACTTGGAGATGAAAGCAACAAACTACAGTACTGTCATCTTCCTTTGAATCCTTGATATCCAACTCCTCTAAATCTGATTTTTTTCTCTGATATGTTTATCCTACTTAAGTTGTAATACTTTTTACAACGCTGGTCTATTTTGGCTAAAAAAAGGCAATATTAAAATCTTATTGAAAATCTTGGTGTAATAATGGAGTTTTACGGGAATTTTCAGTTCTCCTCTACATTTTCTTGGTACAGTCTGTACATGGTGGCTAAGTTTAGAGATTTGTTTTTTCTTGCTCCGCAATAATGAGAGTCAATTACTGGAAAATATTTGATGTGGGACCGCACGAATTCTTTTTCACCATCTAGCACCCTTGGTCGTCCAGCATTTTTTTTCCCTCGCGATTGTCATATTGTGCAAACCCTAGCTCTGTTTTTTTAATTGCTATGCATGCTTTTTCATTATTATCCTATTCGAAATGTTCAAAGTGTTCATAAAAAAACTTTACATACTCTAATTTTTTCATTTCTCATCTCAAAGTAATAAGCTCTATTTTCGCTTCTATGACTCCCTTCTTTCTTATATTGATATTTTGGCTTAACCGACATTACATTGTTAACTATAAAATCTCGCTGCCTATTTACATCACCAAGACCCCAGTAGTTATTTAACAATTCTTCTCTTTCTGGATCACTAAATTTTTCCGAACATTTAATTTAGCAACGGTCAGTGCAAGCTGCTTTCAAAGACCATTTTGAGTTAGCAGCTAACAACAGTTCTACCGATCAAGTTTCATTATACACTAACTCAAAGTGATGCGGTATGAAACTACGACGTTGTAAACAAAATATTCGATTCTGCATGTTCTGCATCGTAA
Organism: Diabrotica virgifera virgifera; assembly: GCF_917563875.1. Classification (NCBI taxonomy): domain Eukaryota; kingdom Metazoa; phylum Arthropoda; class Insecta; order Coleoptera; family Chrysomelidae; genus Diabrotica; species Diabrotica virgifera. The sequence goes on from NC_065452.1 coordinate 16,988,130, forward strand.
ATTTTTACGATGGTGTTGGAATTTTGAGATGGTGTAATTTGAAACTGATAAATAAACATATTTTAACCATTTCATCATAGTTATCTCAATATTGAAAAATTTTGAGTTGGTGCAGTCTGATACTGATGTATCGATATCTTTGAGTAACTCTGGACCAGTCCCTTACTTACAGACATCTTTGCATAAATACGAAAGGGAAAGTTACAACTAGGAACAGCATATTCATTCGAAAGCTAACGAGAAGTAAATGGGGTGCATGTCCTGGCGTCTTAAGAACACTGTGTTTTTCAACTACTGAATATGCGTGCCTCGTTTGGGGCAAATCTGCCCACACCAAACAAGTTGATACTGCGCTAAATGAGACATGCAGGATAGTAACGGGGTGCATGAAACCAACGCCACTCTCAAATCTATATATATATATATATATATAATTCAGCGGATTTTGCAGAACCCTTAACACGCAGAGGCGTTGCAGAGCACATACAGAACATTAAACAGATTGCGGACGAGCATCCTGCCTTATTCAAAGCTCAAACACCACGAAAGCGACTAAAATCCAGGAAAAGCTTCCTTGGAACAGTTCAGGATGAAGCGCCTGAGTATTTTCCTCTTCTCCAGATTCGATGGACCGGCCAATCTCTAGACTTTAGAACGTGGAAAACTGTAAATAAAATTAAGCATGGTAGAATGGGGAAAATAGACCAAGATGATGTGAACTGTGATTGTGGAGAAATACAGAATATGGGACATCTTCATACTTGCGGAAACTGTTCCCATCAATGTACCCTCGAAGATTTGTGGCTCGCCAACAAATATGGAACCGACGTCGCCCGATACTTGGCCGAAATTCTATGAATGACATGTCCGGACACGACAATTTGTCAATGCCATTTACCTCTATGCTCTTTTAGTAGTATCTAATCTCTGCTTTTTTTTGTGATTGTGCTTTAATACACAGGTACCAAACGACTTATAATTTTTACTCCTTTTGTATAAGTACCCATAATATTAAAAATGGACGTAGAAAGTGAATATATTATAATACATACAGTGCGTCCATAAAGTAACGCATAAATTTATTATTTGGTAAACCGGCGAGGTTGAGGAAAAATCCAGAAACAGGTCGATTTTTATTTTAAAATTGCAATTTTTTGGCATATATAATATATTATATCATACTAGTGACGTCATCAATCTGGGCGTGATGACGTAATCGATGATGTTTTTAAATGAGAACAGGAGTCTTGTGATAGCTCATTTTAAAGGGTATTCAAATATCTATTCACTAATATAAACATTAACATAATTATTTATACAAGGTGCCCAAATTTACGAAATAATGAATTTACGCGTTACTTTATGGAAGCACTGTATATATTGTTTTTATAAGAAATTTAATTTGTTGAAAAATTACATTTTCATTGTAGGTCTTGAGCCTTATCTGATATTTAATAGAACCTTAGAAGTTCGACAACCAGAGCCTTTATCAGAGAAGGAAATCGATTACGTCATCACGCCCAAATAGATGACGTCACCAGTAAGATATATATGCCAAATAATCATAATATAAAATTAAAAATCGACCTGTTTCGGGATTTTTTTTAAGTCGCCGTCTTACGAAATAATGAATTTATTCCTTTCATTTGCAGCATACTGTATATACTTTCCCCGGCACAAAATTCCGCCACTAAAAATGTTTGATTAAGTTTGACAATATATTTATTAATATCTTAATATATTTAACTCTTTTTTTGTATTCCGATTTTCAAGATTCTTGTATCAGTTTGTAGGTACATGTGTTGACATCGTCATATGTTATTATTCTGATAATAAACAATTTTTGCTTAGACGGTATTATAAGAGAATGAATACAAGCGTTGTATTTTCTCCTAAATTCAAAAAATTCTATGAAACAGTTGAAGGGTTGATTTTGTTTCATAATCCTTTCGTATTATCTCAAAGGCGTCCCTAAGGTTTTGTTTTTTAAATTATCCGAATATCTCTTTCCTTGTAAAAGCTGTAAATAAAAACACTGCTTTAAAGGTTTATTTAATTAAAAATATCAAAGGCTCTAAACCTAACAATACAAAATAAAATTAACAATAAAACAAAACAATTTAATAGCGGATATGTCCACCTCTCGCAGTAGTCGCTGCTCGCAATCTGTTTGGCATCGAATAAGATGTGTTATTTTTGCCTGGGGAATAGCCCGATATTCCTGTACTAGCGCCAACCTTAACTGTATTAAATTTCTGGAGGCCAAGGATGACGGAGAATAGCTATTTTCAATTCATTCCAAAAATGATCAATAGGATTGAGATCTGGGCTCCATGCGGACTAATCCAATCTTATCAATCCAACCTCTATTTACGATATTCATATTTATGAGTCAATCAGTGTTTTTACTTACAAAAAATTGTGCAGCTCTTACAAGAAAAAAGATGTTCGGATAATTCAAAAAAAAATCTTAGGGATGCCTCCGGGAAAATACGAAAGGACTATGAAACAAAATCAGCACTTTAATTTGTCCATTGAGTTAGGAGAAAATACAACGCTTCTATTCACCCCGTATAATACCATCTAAGCAAAAATGTTTCTTACATCAGGAATAATGTTAATAATACCAAACCACTACCAAACGATGCCAATACATGTACCAACAAAATGATGCAAGAATCTTGAAAACCGGAGTAGAAATAAAAAAGTTATAAATTGGGAGTTATAAATAAATCGGGGAGTGTAATATATGTACCGGGTGTCCCAATAAGAATGGCTCTCGGCCATATCTCAGGAACCGTTTATAGTAGCGCTTTGAGAAAAAATTTTTTATAACAAAAGTTACATCGGGAAAAGCCTGGAAATTATTTTCATAATTGTGGGTTCACCGCTAGAGGGCGTAATTGATTAACAAAAATTAAAAAATCTAAATTTTACAAAATTTGCCTAATGAAAGTGCACTGGAAATCTGATCATCGTATTTTTCATAAAATTCTGCGCATATTTGGTTTTACAAGTTTAAGTCTACCTTTGCAAATAAGAGGTAGGAGTGAGTGGGAACCTTGTTATGAAAAAATGGCTGTAAGTCCGCTTCTGCTAAATCAAATTTTGTACACTTGGTCTTGTTGAAAACAAATATTTTTCTTCAATGTAAGAGTTATAATTTCGAACCAGCCTAATAAGTAATATGCCACATAGGAGGCGTTATTTAATTTTTTTCAGAAATCTGGTTTCCTTTGGAAAATATTAAATACAAGTGTGCATTTTTAATCCTATATTATAAAATTAGATTAAATTAGCAATCGAATAGAGAAAACCGCATGTCGATACCTTTTTTCTATCTCGAGATATCTTAAGAAACGTGTAAATTTTAAACATAACTGTTACTGTCACCGGTAAACTAAGTTAAGGAAAAGGAGTATGCTATGGAAAATACAAAGAAACATTTTCCAGAAGTTAACGTATATAAATATAATTAATTAAAACAACCTTAAAACAAACAACACAAAATATAACAAAGAAATAAACACAGCTACTTAATGACGACCTAAATGTTCAAATTGTTGCCCATCATTTTCGATGCAAGAATTTAAATACTACATTACTCGAGAAAACATTTCCAGAGCAGAAATTGAGACTGCTGTTCAATCTACTCTACAAAGAGTAAATGCTTGCATCAAAAATGATGGGCAACAATTTGAACATTTAGGTCATCTTGTTTTTATTTCTTTGTTATATTTTATAGTGTTGTTTATTTTATTGTTGCTTTAATTAATAGGGCTTTTCAACGCTTCTCATTTGTTTCTAGCCTCTGTCATAATATCGTGTAATTCGTGTATAATATTAATGTACCAAATATGACAGAGGTTCGAAAGAAATGAGAAGCGTTGGAAAGCCCTATTATATAACGTTGATATCTGGAAAATGTTCCTTTGTTTATTCCATAGCACACTACTTTTCCTAAACTTCATTTACCGGTGAAAGTAACAGTTACGTTTTTAAATTTACACGTTTCGTAAGATATCTCGAGATAGAAAAAAGGTATCAACATGCGGTTTTCGCTATTCTGATGCGAATTTGGTCTAATTTTGTAATATAAGATTATAAATTCATACTTGTATTTAATATTTTCCAAAAAAAACTAGATTTCCGAAAAAAATTAAATAACGTCTCCTAGCTCGCATATTACTTAGTAAGCTGGTTCGAAATTATAACTTTTACATTGAAGAAAAAGATCTGTTTTCAACAAGACCAAGTTTACAAAATTCGATTTAGCAGAACCAGACTTACAGCACAGCCATTTTTTCATAACAAGGTTCCCACTCACCCCTACCTCTTATTTGCAAAGATAGACTTAAACTTGTGAAATCAAATATACGCAGAATTTTATGAAGAATACGATGGTCGGATTTCCAGTCCACTTTCATTAGGCCATTTTTTTTAAATTGATTTTTTAAATTTTTACCAATTACGCCCTCTAGCGGTGAACCTACAATTATGAAAATAATTTCCAGGCTTTTCCCGAGACAACTTTTGTTATAAAAATTTTTTTCTCAAAGCTGTACTATAAACGGTTCCTAAGATATGGCCGAGAGCCATTCTTATTGGGACACCCGGTACATACATATTATATTTGATAAAAGTTAAAATCAGTGTAAAAAAAAGAAAGATTTTATGACAAAGTCGTGGCTAACATGGCTTATTAAACTGACTCGATATTACTAAAAATTTTGGCAAATTTAATCAAAATATGAATACATAAGTTTTCCATTTTCCTTTCTTACGTACAAAATTACGGAAAATGGTTTAATTACAATTCTGCAGCTTAGCTCATTTGACTTAGATTTGTATTCAAGGGTTGGTAAAATGAAAAAGCTAAAAGCGAATAAAGTCATAAAAGAAATTTTCATTGTCAACATCGTTTAACGCTAAAACCGTTGCTCTTTGTACGACATACTTTTTGTACATTTACTGACAGAAATATTGCGTGTTTTGTCAGGTATTAGCATTTATGGCTTCATTTTTTTTTATTTATTGTTCGCTGCAACCATAGGGGTTATTAGGAACATAAAATATAATATAATTACAAAAAAATAGTCAAAATCGTTTATAAAATGTATATTAAATTAAGAAAATCCCTTTCGGGCTACATCACGGAACGTTTTCGAACTGAAGATTTCATCATCAGTGCTATTAACAGGTTTTAAATGCTTGAGCCATCAAAATATATGGGTGAAAACCCCTTTAATGTTAAACAGTTGTCGAAAATTTACATGTTTATAGCATGAAATTAACTGTGATGTTTAAAATATTCCTACATTTTACATCAGACAACATACGACTCCACCACAACACGTCGGTTGCTCATCTTGAGGGGAGGAACCTCACATCACAGATGTAAATAGCGTGTAAAACCTACTAAGAGTACTGATGATGAAACCTTTATTTCGAAAACGTTCAAACAAAAAAATCATAGCTGTCTTTAAAAAGACAACTACATGCAATGGTGACAGTAAAATTCTCGTCTTTTTGATTCCCTAGTAAATCACGAGGAAAAACCAGGACAAAACCTCCTCATAATATCCCGACATTGCAAGTATTTAGTCTTACATTCAGTTTACTCTCAAAACTAACACCAAATTCTGGCTGTATATGTTTTGAATTATAAATAATATTAATAATACATAGATATATAAATAATATTAAAATATACATTATATACTATACCTAGATATGTCATTGACCTACTAATCGTGGTATTTTCTTTCTATTGACTTCCTCTTTTAGTATGGTTAACCAAATCCTACTGCATTCTTCTGAGGAATAGGTGACACAATTGGTTTCATTTAGCATAATTGGAGTCGCTTCTTTGATTTTTCTCCTTTTACTATGTGTTTCTTTCAGGACTATACTCGAATCTTTCCACTAAACTCTATGTTTATTATCCTATGCGTGTTGACATATTAGACATAAATAGAAGTCTTCCTAGTAACTAACAAAATTGACATACTGTTAGTCTCTGAAACACACCTTACCTCAAAAACTAGTTTCAAAATCCCAAACTTTGAAGTTTACAATGCAGCCCATCCCGATGTAGATCGATTAGCCAGAGCTGGGGCAGCAGTGTTAATTCGAAATGGACTTAAACACTCTCCTTAATAAAGTAGAAAAAAATGACATACAGTCAACCAGCGTAGTAATAGAGGATTGGAATGGACCAATTACAATAACAGCGGTGTATTGCCCACCAAACTATCGAGCAAATAAAGAAATGTTTACAGAATTATTTAGAAATAACGGCAACAGATTCCTAGCAGGAGGCGACTATAACCCTAAACACACTAGCTGGGGATCTCGTCTAACAGCTCCAGGAAGAGGAAGAATACTGCATCAAGTCATTCAAGAACTACACCTAAATCATCTGTCCACCTATACACCAACCTACTGGCCTACAGACCCTCAGAAATACCCAGATTGCCTTGACTTCTTTGTGACCAAAGGATTCTCCAACAATTATAGCTACGATTCATACAAATATCCAAGAAAAACCAAAACCACTGATTCTCCATAATCAAGCTACCAACTGGAATCTATTTAGAGAAATATTAGAAAATGAAGTAAACCTCAATATATCCTTAAAAACACACCAAGAATTGGAAAACCAAGTACAACAATTTACAGAATTAATACAGTATGCCTCGTGGGAATCAACTCCACCATTGGTCAGAACCCAAAACAGAAGTCACAGTCCTCCTAGTATAAGGGAGAAGATTAAAGAAAAGCGCCACTTAAGAAAGATCTGGCAAAACACAAGACACCCTGCAGATAAAACCAATTATAACAGGGCAGCGAAACGTTTAAAAGACTACCTATCAAACATTAAAAATGAGAGCTTCCAAAACTATGTCGAAAACCTAACGTCAACAAAGAATACAAATTACAGCTTATGGAAAGCAACTAAAAAATTAAAGCAACCCAAAGAACATATTCCACCGATAAGGAAACCTGATGGAAATTGGGCAAAAACAAATAAAGAGAAAGCAGAAATTTTCGCTACATATCTTGAAACAGTTTTCAAACCTCTCTCAATAAGAGAAGATACAGATGACGAAATTATAGCGTTTCTTGATGCACAAATACCATCAGATGAACAAATACAACATATTACACCAAATGAGGTACGGTGCATTATAAAAATAAAGCTAGAACCTAAAAAAGCTCCAGGACACGACCTAATCACTGGAAGAATTATGAAAGAACTACCGCGAAAAGGAATACTTATGTTAACCTACCTTACTAACGCCGTCATAAGACTCAAATATTTTCCTGCGCAATGGAAGGTAGCGCAAGTAATACTAATCCCTAAACCTGGTAAACCTCAACACGAAACAACTTCATACCGACCAATAAGTCTACTGCCTGTCATGTCGAAAATTATGGAAAAATTAGTAGCTAAGAGACTAATGAAAATTATTGAAGAAAAAGAACTTCTACCGATACACCAATTTGGATTTAGAGCAGAGGTTCTCAATCTGTGGTACATGTACCACTGGTGGTACATATCATTATTGGCGGTGGTACACAAAACACAGAAAAAATTAAAATAGTAACCCTTAGTAAGTATTGGTAATACAATTTAAAAATATAGGTGGTACCAAAAATAATAAAAATAACTGTAGGTGGTACATCACTCAAAAAGGTTGAGAACCACTGATTTAGAGTAAAACATTCAACAATTGAACAGATTCATCGACTGGTAGAATTAATCGAAGACTCTTTTGAAAGTAGGCAATATTGCCCAACTGCATTCATCGATGTGAGTCAAGCTTTTGACAAAATGTGGCATCAGGGACTACTCTATAAACTAAAAAGAGACCTACACCACAACATGTATAACATACTATACGCATATCTAAAAGGAAGATATTTCCAGGTAAAATATGAAGACGAGATAACCGGTCTACATCTCATAAAGGCAGGCGTTCCTCAAGGTAGCGTTCTTGGCCCGATCCTGTATCTACTATTTACCTCCGATTTGCCTACGGACAATAAAGTATATACAGCCACATTTGCAGACGATACCGCAATAATGGCGGTACATTCAGATCCCGTTGTTGCAGCAGACCAACTCCAAGAAAACCTAAATAAAGTCCAGAAATGGACTAAGAAATGGAAGATAAAACTTAATGAATCCAAATCAAGTCACATAGTATTCACTAAATGTCATAGCAATTCTCCTCAAATATCACTCAACAATGCTCCCCTTCCAACGATAGATACTGTAAAGTATTTAGGCCTACATATAGACAAGAGACTCACTTGGAAAATTCATATATGGAAAAAAGAAAACATCTTGATACCATATGTAGAAAATACTATTGGTTGCTCGGAAGAACATCCCAGTTGTCGTTGAGAAATAAATTACTAGCATACAATGCCATACTCAAGCCAATTTGGACCTACGGAATACAGTTGTGGGGCACTGCTTCAAAATCCAATCTAGCAATCATGGACCGGTTTCAAAACAAGGTGTTACCAGCAATAACTGATGCGCCGTAGTTTGTAAGCAACAAAGACATCCTACAAGACCTTCAAGTGCCAACTGTGAGTGAAGTGATAGTGTCACGCAGTGATAAATATTTACAGCGACTAGAAAACCACCCAAATGTGTTAGCGCTAAATTTATTAGTAGACAATAGTCAAAAATTAGACGCCTCAAGCAAAAATTTCCATTAGATTTACCATTCTTAACTTAAGAAACACTAATTGTAAACCTAATTTTAATACTCATGTAGAGTAAATATTTATTGAAATATTTCTCTTCGGGCCATTGTAAATTTCAACAAATGTGTTTATGGTCTGTTTTTTTAGACTGATTGCACAGTAAACAAACAATAAAAAAAATTCTACCGCGGAATAGGCGACACAATTGGTTTCATTTAGCATAATTATATTAGAGTCGCTTCTTTGATTTTTCTCCTTTTACTATGTGTTTCTTTCAGGAATATACTCGAATCTTTCCACTGAACTCTATGTTTATTATCCGATGCGTGTTGACATATTATATGAGATTTATCAAATTTTACTATCAAATTAGACTGATGTTCACGTATTATAACGTTTAATGGTCTTGATGTTTCGCATATAAATAAAATTGTTTGCATTCACAAGGTATTTTATAAATACAATTCTTTGTTTTTTCTTGTTCCTTGTTAGGTTTAGTTTTAGATAGAGTAAATCTCAATGTGTTTGTTGGTTTGAATTTTGTTGAAATGTTGGATTTATTTCCAATTGTTTTAAGTTTTTCGGATAGTCCTTTTATATGTGGTATTGATATTTTCCTCGTATTATTTCTTGTGAATGTTATAGGATCCCATTCTAAGTTGTTCTGTTCCATTCGATCCAATCTTGACAATTCCTTATTTATAAACGATAAAGGATAATAATGTTAACATTTTGTAAACCCCATTCTACATTTGTAAATTATGATGTTGTTACCTAAATGTGAACTTATGTAATAATCAAAATGCTATTAGATTTAAGTAACCATGTATCAATACAGCTTATAACCCAAAGTGGTTGATGCTGTTTTCAATAAAATAAAAAAAGGGTAATCATATTTTAATAAGACATAATGTTAACAATTGTTTTTCTTCTAAGAATGAATATTCGTTAGAACAAGTAATTTTGGCTCTATCATATAAGGATTTAATGATTCCCTTTTTGGGAATCAGAAGTTTCTTGCAGTTGTTAGCAAACTTCTTTAACCTCTCAATCTTTATCTACTGTGGGTGCATTTGATATTATTATATATATCATTTTCTAGTCAGTTGCATTACGACGATTTGTTCCGAGTGAGTTATTAAGTGTATTACTGATTTCTTTATTTTGTCACAACATTTTCGTCAACGAGTGTACACAGTTACTGTGAAAATGTCTTAGCGCAAAAACGGTTCTGCTTTGACTGTGTCTTTTGTGTAAATATCCTGCATAATTTATAATAGCAACCTTCATACATATTTTCGTCTACTGGTTTCAGTGCTTAAATAAAACAAAAAATCTATTTTTGGAAATAATGGGGTATAGTAACGTTTATTTTCCTCTTAAATACGCAACTTGTACCCTATTCAACCTCCTTTTTATCTCTTATAATTTATAAGATCCCATTAGATCCCTTTATTAAGGCCGAAGTGAAATGTTGAAAGACCTGAAAATTTGATTCGGCTACATCCTTAAACAGGGTAAATGGAATAATGTTTAAAACTGACTTAAAGTTTTTGTCAGTACATGTTTATAAGATTGTAGGGATATATTGAGTTTTTAATTTAAAATTAATGATACAATTTTAATTACGGAAAAATATTTTGCTTATTGTGTTACGGACAATATGAATATTGTGTTATAAGTATATAAAGTTAGAAAGGAAATAAAAAATGTAGTATGTCAAAGTGTGTAAGTAATTTATTTCTTTAGCTGAGCGCTTTCGACATAAACGTCATCACCGGAGCTAATGCTAAAATAAAAAAAGAGGTCTTGTAAGAAAAAAAAGTACAAAACTCTTTTTTTTTACTTACTTCAAATTGTAAAAAAGTACCGCTACAGTATATAAAGTATTTCAATCATTTAATTACTGGATAGTTTCAACCAAAATCAACAAGGAAAAAAAAAGAATTTTTCATCAATCACAAAAATTTTATTGAAAAATCTTTTGTAAAAGGTATCAAATGTTTTTATTAAAATCCTATTAAGGGCTACATCACAGAACGTTTCGATTTTTTTTACAAAATTATCATCAGTGCTAAAAAATAAACAGATAAAATGCTAGCTGAGCCACCAATTAAATACCAGGGTGAGAACCCTTTAAATGGTATACAGGGTGAGTCATGAGGAACTGTACATTCTGTACAGTTGAATGAACTGTACATGAAATTTATATTCGTCATAAATTTTGAACGGTCAGATCAATGTGTCTCTTATTTTGGTCAATCGTTACACTAGTACCACCTAATCCTCTGATTTATTCAAACTAGAAAAAAGTCAGGTCCGGCTTTAAAAAATTAGTTCGCTTGAGTCTTAGAAAAAATTTCACCCTGTATAAGCTTTTTGAAAGCTCTAATATAAATTTTACAAATTAGACAAATAGGCAATTAAAATGGCATACTTACTTTTTTCCCCACACGATTACTTAATTTTTTATAAAAAAATCAAATTTGACTATGAATTAAAAGTTTGGTAAAGTAAATCATAGATTTAAAAAAATTAACTTTTATTACAAAAATAAATTTTTTTAACAAATATTTGATTTATGTTACCACCAAATCCACTGATTTATTCAAACTAGAAAAAAATCAGGTCCGGCTTTAAAAAATTAATTCGTTTCGGTCTTAGAAAAAATTTCACCCTGTACAGGCTTTTTGAAAACTCTAATACGAATTTTACAAATAAAACAAATAGGCAATTAAAATGGCATATTAATTTTTTTCCCCGCATGATTACTTAATTTTTTATAAAAAAATCAAATTTGACTATAAATAATAATTATAAGTTTGGTAAATTGAACCATAGATTTAAAAAAATTTACTTTTATTACAAAAATTAATTTTTTTAACAAATATTTAATTTATGTTACCACCCAATCAACTGATTTATTCAAACTAGAAAAAAATCAGGCCCGGATTTAAAAAATTATTTCGTTTTGGTCTTAGAAAAAATTTCACCCTGTATACTCTTTTTGAAAACTCTAATACGAATTTTACAAATTAGACAAATAGACAATTAAAATGGCATATTTATTTTTCCCCACACGATTACTTAATTTTTTATTAAAAAATCAAATTTGTCAAAATCGGAATTTTAACAAAAAAAAAAATGAAAAAAAAAAGATGAAATCACAGTTTAACTCGCTACAACGTTCCATTTTAATTTTTTTTTTCTGAAATTTTTACAGCAGATGTCTCTTACCATTGTGAAGACTATGGCAATTATTGTTGTAGACTTTCAGTATACATCTCGTAAAAGTTATGAATTTTTAAAAATAAAAGGTGCAGCTTCGTGAATTGCAAAGTTAGATCGCAAAAATTAAGTGAAAAAATTTAAAATTTATCTATTTGATCACATCTATGTTAAACTATAGAGTCCAAAGAGAAGCGTGTTATGGGGAGTTTTAGATCTAGACGTGTTATAGAAAAAAAAATGGTGAAACTTTTAATTTTAAGAAAAACGTTGTTTAATTTTTTTTTATTTTTATGGTAAAATTGCGATTTTGACAAATTTGATTTTTTAATAAAAATTAAATAATCGTGTGGGGAAAAATAAATATGCCATTTTAATTGCCTATTTGTCAATTTGTAAAATTCATATTAGAGTTTTCAAAAGGCTTATACAGGGTAAAATTTTTTCTAAGACCAAAACGAAATAATTTTTTGAATCCGGGCCTGATTTTTTTCTAGTTTGAATAAATCATTTGATTAGGTGGTAACATAAATCAAATATTTGTTTAAAAAATTAATTTTTGTAATAAAAGTTAATTTTTTTTAAATCTATGGTTCACTTTACCAAATTTTTAATTCATAGTCAAATTAATTTTTTTATAAAAAATTAAGTAATCGTGTGGGGAAAAAAATAAAGATGTCATTTTAATTGCCTATTTGTCTGATTTGTAAAATTAATATTTTTTCAAAAAGCATATACAGGGTGAAATTTTTTCTAAGACTAAAACGAACTAATTTTGAAAGCCGGACCTGATTTTTTTCTAGTTTGAATAAATCAGTTGATTGGGTGGTAATAGTGTAAGGTTTGGCCAAAATAAGAGACACATCGATCCGATCGTTCAAAAATTATGACGAATATAAATTTGTGTCCAAATGCGAAACTCGCCCTGTATATTACTAAACAATGGGAGCAGACACTTTTTAATGGTCATTTGTTATTCCCCATAGGGTCCTCTATACGGGGTAGGAGTATGTACAGTTCCTCATGACTCACCCTGTATAATTATGTTATAAATGCATATTTGATTGAAATTCCATAGGATGATAATATATTTATAAGAAATTATGCCCTTCGGTAAAATATGACATTCCCACCACGTGGGATGTAAAGTGAGTTGTTATAATGTATAAAGTTGTTATAAAGTGAGTCACACACAACGCAAAAGTCTAGGGATATTTTTATAAATAGACGTATTTTGTTTATCTGTAATCAACTTAAAAAAAGTAATACAAAATTTGTAGTTTAAATTGTTGTTTAATATGTCAAAAACCATAAATTGCAAAAAAATAGAAAATTGGAGAAAAAAAAATATATTGCAAATCACCCATGTTTCACATACCACCATAAAATGTCAAAAATACGAAATATAAACTTAAAATAAAGTATGGCTACCACGTTGGTTTATCACAGCTCTACATCTACTCTTCATGCTCCGAATCACATTGTTAATGTCTGCTTGAGGTAGTTGTGTCCATTATTCTCTCAGAAGCTCTTTAAATTGAAACTCATTGTAGATATTGCCCATATGTGGAGTAATTCTTCATTGGAGCATGTCCCATACATGCTCAATGGGATTCAAGTCCGGTGATTGTGCTGGCCACGGCAATACATCAATACCCTCGTTATCCAACCAGTTTGTTACAATATGCGCAACATGTGGTCGAGCGTTATCATGCCTAAAGTAACAATTTTCTCCAACAGCAGCAGCAAACGGGCGCACAACAGGTTCAAGGATAGTGTCCAAATATTGCTGACTTCTGAGAAAGCCACGTGGGAAAATGAGGTCAGTTCTTCCGTCAATCATGATTCCGCCCCATACCATTAATGTACCACCTCTGTATGCATACACTTCTTGAAGATGTCGTAATCGTTCTCCATTTCCGGGTCGTCTCCAAACTCTTTTCCGACGAGAATCTGGATGAAATCCATATCTAGACTCGTCACTAAACAAAACTGTGGTCCAGTCATTGTCATTCCAATTCTGAAACTCTTGACACCAGGTTAATCTTGCAGCACGATTGCCTCTAGATAGAGGTGGACATCTCAGTGGTCGCCGAATACGAAGATTGGCTTCATGGAGACGATTCCTCACAGTACTGCGGCTAATTGTTACATTATGTGCAAGCTGTAATTCATTAACCAGCTCGGGTGCAGTGACTTTTGGCAGCCTTCTGGCATTTAAAATTAAATATCGGTCTTGAGCGACGGTTGTAGAGCGACCACGCCCTGGATGTTGCTCGGCTGGACTTCCAGTGTCTCTAAACCGACGCCACAAACGACTTGCGACACTTTATGAGACACCCAGCTGGTCAGCAACTTGAGTTTGTCGCATACCAGCTTGAAGGAGGCCCACGGCTCTATTCATCTCTTCCAACGTTAAATGTTGTCGTTGCATGGTAAAAAGACAATATCTTTAACTCACCTATTAAGCAAGAATGGTATAAAGTGACTAAAATTAAAAATAAACAAAACATAAAAAGGTCGATTTTTTTGTCCCTTATAAAAAAACATTCTAAAACACGTATTGCTATCAGTTTTACAATTTTTTTTTGATAAGAAGTGAGTGTCTGTATCAACAATTATAGTACAAGCAAATTTATATGGTCATGAAATTTCTGTCATTGGTATTGTTAAATTATTAAAATATCCTTAGACTTTTGCGTTGCGTGTATTTATAATATATCACTAGGTAGTGCAAATCAAAGGAGATACAGACAGAATATATTTTGCCAGCGCTTTAAATAATTATGATTCCCTTGGGTTGCGTAATCAATGATTATTTGAACACAGGGCTCAAGGAGCCGTACAGCCGAATATTCAATAGAATTTGTACGTCAATATTTTGGTAATAAAATATTTTCACATCGAGCATCTTGGATTTCAACGATATAACACCACTGATACGTACATTCAATTGTAATTTATATATTATGGAGTTACGAAAACAGAGCGTAATTTAAATGTTTAATAGCCAATATTTCTAAATAGGAATACCAGTGTGGCTTCAGAAAAGGGAGAAGTACTATAGACAACATCTTTACTTTAAGAGAAATACAAGCTGAGAGCTATGGATATAATAAACCGACAATGGCACTCTTTATAAGTTTTAAGCAAGCTTTTGATAGAATAAAAAGAAATGAAATATATAAAGCGTTAAAAAATCTAGAAGTTTCACCAAAAATAATAAGAATGATAAAGCAATATTTCAAATATATAAAATTTGAAAAGGTAGAGAGATTCGAATATTTAGGGACCTTATTTTCTAGTAGACCAAGTATCCGGGAAGAAATAAACAAAAGACTAATGTCAAGGAATCGTTGCATGTATGCACTCAATAGAAAACTCAGAAGCAAAAATATATCCAAAGCAGCTAAATTAAGAACGTATAAAACTGTGATAAGACCAATAGTTACATATGCCTCAGAAACCTGGACTATGGACAAAAACCGAGCAAGTATGGGAAAGAAAAATACTTAGAAGGATATTTGGGGGAAAAATGATCAACAATCAGTGGACACGAAGAACAAACAAGGAGTTAGAAAAATTGTATAAGGAGCCTAATATAATTGCAGTTGTAAGAGCACAAAGACTTAGATGGTTAGGACATGTCCACAGAATGGCAAAAACTATATTAACCGCTGCAATAGGTGGTGAAAAGAGAAAAGGAAGACCTAGGACCAGATGGAGCCATGAAGTTAATGATGACCTGAGGTACCTCAATGCAACCAATTGGAAAGGAAAAGCGAAGAACAAGCAAGAATTGAGGAAGATTGTATACCAAGCCATGAGCGTGCTTGGCTCGAAGTGCTAATGTATATATAATTCTAAATGTAGACATCAAAAATGTCTGAGGAACACTATTAAGGAGGATATTAGGATATTAGAATATTTGGATTGAAAACTACTTCATCTTTCAATTGCCAGATGACGCTAGTCACCTAATACCTTCACTTCGGTTGCAATTGGTGGAAAAAACGCTCGGCGCTGGTCAGTTAGGGTATGGAGAACAGTGCCTACGTTCTTTCCGATGAGGCTCCAATAAGAGCCGAAAATCGCGATTCAGAGGACTGGACTGCGCTCCGTATTCTAATTGAAAAGTAAGATTGTTTTGCCTTCGCATTGCAACTGAATGAAAATGGTATACATTTTTATTTTATAGTCGTATTACTCCGTAGAGTACCCAGGTGCATTTTCCATTAGAACTTTACCAAGCTGCAGACGGGGTATGTGAATTTTATAGTGTAGAATTCCTTCCCTTTGTCTTCACTGCAGCATCCATTTGGCTTGCAAATTGTAGAAGCCTTGGAGGTGTCACCAGGAAAATATACCAATAGGTTTAAATTTAAAAATCTTTTAGTAATATTTTTAATATTTTCAATATTATTAATTTTGCTATTAGGATTGAAAACTACTTCATCTTTCAATTGCCAGATGACGCTAGTCACCTAATACCTTCACTTCGGTTACAATGGGTGGGAAAAACTCTCGGCCCTGGTCAGTTAGGGTATGGAGAACAGTGCCTACGTTCTTTCCGATGAGGCTCCAATAAGAGCCGAAAATCACGATTCAGGGGACTGGACTGCGCTCCGTATTCTAATTGAAAAGTAAGATTGTTTTGCCTTCGCATTGCAACTGAATAAAAATAGTATACATTTTTATTTTATAGTCGTATTACTCCGTAGATTAACCAGGTGCATTTTCCGTTAGAACTTTACCAAGCTGCAGACGGGGGATGTGAATTTCATAGTGTAGAATTCCTTCCCTTTGTCTTCACTGCAGCATCCATTTGGCTTGCAAATTGTAGAAGCCTTGGAGGTGTCACCAGGAAAATATACCAATAAGTTTTCAATTTAAAAATCTTTTAGTAGTATTTTTAATATTTTCAATATTATTAATTTTGCTATTAGGATTGAAAACTACTTCATCTTTCAATTTCCAGATGACGCTAGTCACCTAATACCTTCACTTCGGTTGCAATGGGTGGGAAAAACTCTCGGCGCTGGTCAGTTAGGGTATGGAGAACAGTGACTACGTTCTTTCCGATGAGGCTCCAATAAGAGCCGAAAATCGCGAATCAGAGGACTGGACTGCGCTCCGTATTCTAATTGAAAAGTAAGATTGTTTTGCCTTCGCATTGCAACTGAATAAAAATGGTATACATTTTTATTTTAACACTAATATTCCACTTTTTCAATAAAAACTATTTTAATAATGCATAACATTTGATTTGATAACTTGTTATCTATACCCTTTTTACTACAAAAACTCGCTTACGTCATTCAAAATTTCTGACTTCAGAGCATTGCCAAAACAGAATATGCGCTAAAAACTCTCTTACGTGATTCAAAATTTCTGACCTCAGAGCATTGCCAAAACATTAGAATATGACTTTTCATCATGGCCATGTTCACTGTACAGTGAGAAGCTAGGCATCATTACTTGTCAGAGATATTTTCTTTGTTTTAGTCATATACACCCTCTGAAGATCTCTAAAGAAAGTGAAACTAGTAAGAGCGTTTATGACGCTCTCTGAACGGACTAAAATATAAGACAAGTCTCTTGATTTCGTTTTACAGCGAATTATTTTTTTTATGTTGTAGATACATTGATTTTTATATTAAAAATTTCCATCAATTAACGCACTTCTTAACTTTTGTTTGTATGAATGAGATATTTACTGTAATTAATTATATTATTTTGTAACCTATGTATGTTTTTAGTTCTTACCGTAGTGAAAAAGAAAAAAAAATAATATAGTTGTATTTATTAACATAGTACGTAGGCATTGTTATTTGTAAGCTATATTTTTTTTATTTTTTATTTTTAAGTGTATACTGGACAATTTTATACTTATGAACGAATAATAATTGTATATGTAGTTACGTGGCTAAAGTTTCTGAACCAAGGCCAGAATAAAATATAAAAAAAAAACTTTTGTTTGATTATTTGATCATAGATAAATCATATTACTACACTAAAATTAAGATCAGTGTATTGCTGACTCTTGTTCCGCAGTGCGGAACAGTTCAGTGCTAGTCGTGTTATATCACTTTCGTAAAATTTGAAGCCAGGAAATGCGTCTTGTTCCCGGTCCTCTTTTACCATTTACCTTCCCTTGGAGAATCAGTTGGAGAATGCCGTAACGTTCTTGATTTCTCATTACATGTCCTAGATATTCTAATTTTTTGTTTTGATGGTCATGAGAATTTCATGCTCTTTTCCCATTCTACGCAGGACTTCCACATTAGTAATTCGGTCAACCCAAGATATACGTAAGATGCGCCTATACACCACATTTCGAAAGCTTCGAGTCGATTCATAGATGCAGCAGTTAGTGTCCACGCTTCCATTCCGTAGAGCAGAACTGTGAATATGCAGCATTTCAACAGACGGTACTTTGTTTTAATGATATGTCCCGACCGTTGAAAATGGGTTTCATTCTAACGTATGCTGCTTTCGCTTTTATTATTCGCTGTTTAATTTCTATTGAGTGGTCCCATTCGCTATTTATCTTCATGCCCATATATTAGGCCAGGGTAACAAGACAAAAATATACCCTGTTCGTGACACTTCAGCAGCCAGGGTACTGAAGCGTTTTTTCGACAGGTAATACCTATAGGAACAAATTATAACTATTTCCTGCGTAGGATCTGGCGGCCATTTTTATTTATAAACAATTAACTGTCAAAAAATGGCATTTTCCCCATTTTTTTCAAATAAACGGAAAACAGTGAAACTTATGATTTTTTTCGTAGAAATATCTTCGAGATTATGGAAATAGCTTTAAAATGACGTATTACAAAGTTTGATATACTCATTCATTGTTAATATAATTGCGAAAAAAGTTCGGAATTGCAAAAGAAAATATTTTCTCAATAACTGTTGTAAAAATTAGTGTAAAGCTTTGAAATTTTTGTCAAATGAGGGTTCTTTGGTGCTTAATATGTGATAAAAATTTCAAAGCGATTCATTCAATTGTTTAAATTTTATTCAAATTGTTTATCCCAGAGAGCATTTTTTTTGCAATTACATAAGTCAGAAAAAAATGACCCTGGAACCATTCCACAGGTGTCAAATGAAAGAGCATGAGCTACATTTTCAACTTGGTTTAAAAAAGTGAATAAAAAATGCATTTGTTAATAATAAATAATTATGCAAAAATATCGTCAATTTTTCTTTATAAACTTTTTGAATAACTTTTTTTAAAAAAATTAACTTTTTTACCCTGTTTTAAGTGCACAACTACCAAGTAATGTTATCTATATCATAATTGATAAAAAATTATAATAAATATGTATAATTTCTTATATAACAAAATAAAAAGTTTATAAGGAAAGATTTACGATACTTTTTCATAATTATTTATTACTAATAAATGTATTTTTTATTCACTTTTTTAAACCAAGTTAAAAACATAGCTCATGCTCTTTCATTTGACACCTGTGGAATGGTTCTAACGTCATTTTCTTCTGACTTATATTATTGCAAAAAATGCTCTATGGGATAAACAATTTGAATAAAATTTAAACAATTGAATGAATCGCTTTGAAATTTTTATCACATATTAAGCACCAAAGAACCCTTATTTGGCAAAAATTTCAAAGCTGTACACTAATTGTTACAACAGTTATTGCGAAAATATTTTTTTTGCAATTATATAACAATAAATGAGTATATCAAACTTTGTAATACGTCATTTTAAAGCTTTTTCTATAATCTCGAAAATATTTGTACTAAAAAAACCATAAGTTTTCCTGTTTTCCATTGATTTGGAAAAAAAGTGAAAAATGCCATTTTTGACACTTAGTTCTTTATAAATAAAAATGGCCGCCAGATCCTGCGCAGAAAATAGTTGCCATTTACTCTTATAGGTATTACCTGTCGAAAAAACGCTTCAGTACCCTGGCTGTTCAAGTGTAATGGAAAAAAACCTTATTACCCTGAACTATATGTATATTGCTCAACTCTTTCGATATTTTGTTGGTTTATTGTAAGTGGAGCGTTTAGTATTGGTTTTTTACTAATTGTCATAAATTTGGTCTTCTTTATGTTAAGAGCTAGTCCGTATCTGTTGCTGACTTCTGTTATACGATTTGTTAATATCTGTCATACGATTTGTTATTGCTGACTAATCAGGTATACTAACGGTATATCAATTTTCAAATTCTAATCGAAATTATTGATGAATATATGAGAAAAAAACTTTGTGTTCCTTAGGGAAGGAATGCAGTGAAGCCTCGCTGCTCACCAGTCATCTCGACAAGCTGCTTACCATTCATCTGGACACGCATTTGGCATTTCGCCAGGAGTCAGTCTATATGTTTCCAAAACAGTACTAACCACTAACTTTTTTATAGATGCAAATCATGATAGAACATTTTGTAGGACTTAAAGGAAAATAAATATTTTTGAGATGTTTCATTATATTATACCAATATTGAGAATTGCGTTAAGTACTAAATAATTAAATTTTTGTCGAAATCCTAAACCTTAAACCCAAAACTAAAAGCAAAAAACCAGTTTTATGCTTATATAGGTTTATTACTAGGTTTCTATTTTTCTATTTTTTTTATTAGAAGAAATAGAAATCTAGTAAAAGACGTCTCGGTATTAAATCAGTTTGACTTAGGAAGCGACCATAGACTAATACGAACAAAACTAGTAATACACAAAAAACTAGAAAGAAAAAGAATACATGAAAAAAGATACAAATGGACATCTGAAGAAATAAAAAATAATAAATTTAATAAAAAGAAAATGCATGCATTAAATCAAGTTAGCATGCAGCAGATAAACTCCAATGATATTGATGATTTGAATAACCTTATAACCGAAACAGTGAAGAAAAGCATTCTGCAACTGAAAAAACCAAAAACAACACACAATGAATTAGACAAAGAAATATTACAACAAATAGAAAAAAGGAAGATCTTAAATAAATCTAACAAAAAGGGAACCGCAGAATATAGAGAACTTAATAGGCAGATTAGAAAAGGAATCAGAAAACAAAAAAGAAAAGAAGAAGAAAAATTAATAACAACAACTATTGAAAAAAATTAGAGTATGAAATGCCTCAGACCGACACTAGGACGACGTCAGATAATATCATTAATGGGAAAAGACGAAAATGAAATCACAACTAGAGAAAGCATACTGAAACGAATAGAAGAATTTTACACGGAACTCTACAGAACACATCAACAAGACGATGAAATGAGACTAGCACGGAAATTAATAAAAAATGTTGGATCGGAAATAATGCCAAAAGTAACAATTTCAGAGCTAACTACAGCATTGGGAAACATGAAGAGAAATAAAGCTGCAGGAGAAGATAGGATTACCACAGATATGCTATTAGAAGGAGGTAAGGAACTCATTGCAATTGTAACTAAGCTTATAGACAGTTGTTTACACCAGGGCAAAGTCCCTAAGAGCTGGAACAACTCTAAAGTAATCTTATTACACAAGAAAAGTGATAATCGAAAGTTGGAAAACTACAGGCCCATCAGTCTATTGTCACACTTATTTTAAATACTCACCAGAGTCATAACTACCCGACTAACAAAAAAATTAGATGAATACCAACCATATGAACAGGCAGGTTTTAGAAAAGGCTATTCAACTTCCGATCACCTGTTAACCACAAAAATATTAATAGAAAAATTTAACGAACACAAGTTTCCAGTTTTTATAGCATTTGTAGACTACGAAAAAGCTTTCGACACTATAGAACACACGGACGTAATAAACGCAATGCAAAATTTTAGAATAGACAGCAGATATTATTAACTTAATAAAAGAAACTATGAACCAAGCTACAGCTACATACTACCTAAATGAAAATTAATACACGAACCATGTACCATTAAACAGGGGAGTCAAACAGGGAGACACTCTGTCACCCAAACTGTTCACCTTAGTTTTGGAGGACGTTTTTACAAACCTAAATTGAAAATATAAGGGAATAAACATCAATGGCCGTTACCTCAGTAATCTACGATTTGCGGATGAAATAATCCTGATAGCTACTGACCTACAAGAACTGCAAACCAAGCTTTCAGAACTACACACAGAATCTTCTAAAATAGGACTGAAAATAAATTTAAACAAAACAAAAGTCATGCACTCCGAAGAAACGATGACAATAATAAACAACAAAGTTATAGAAGAAGTTGAAGAATATATATACTTAGGATAAACAATAATACTAAATAGGGAAATTCAAAAGGAAGAAATAAAAAGAAGAAGAAAGCTAGCATGGGCAGCATTTGGCAAACTGAACTATATACTCAGAAATCAGCAAATTCAACTACATCTTAGATCTAAAGTTTTTGTGGCATGCATTATTCCGATATTAACCTATGGGGCACAAACATGGACAATCACAAAAAAGAATATGAACATACTCAGAGTCACTCAACACGCGATGGAAAGAGCAATGCTTGGCATATCACTTAAGGACAGGAAAACAAACACATGAATAAGACAGAAAACCAAAGTCACCGATGTGGTACAAAAATCACTAAAATTGAAATGGGAATACGCTGGACATTTAGCTAGGAGCGATCTTAATAAATGTCACAGAACAATTCTAACTTGGAGACCATACGAACACAAAAGACCCAGAGGCAGACCTCCTATGAGATGGACAGATGATCTGAAACGAACTGCCGGGAAAAATTGGCTACAAGTAGCGTACAACAAAAAACAATGGAAAGGAAGACTTGAAGAGGCTTATGTTCAGATGTGGACGTGAATGGCTAGACGAAGAAGAAGAAAGAGGAAGGTTTATTAATAATCATACAAAATACAGTAAGATTTACTTGGTAAGTACCTAGTAAGTTAGTAAGCAAATGATAACACTAAATTCATTTAATGGGAGATATAATAGTGATTCATGTACCAAGGACATTAAGAAGATTTTTATGCCCGAAAGAGCCAATTTGTGTTATGTAGGATGGGATGAGATGATGAGTTGTGTAGGTTAAGTTGTGCCAGTATGGGTAGGTTTATGAAATACGGAGAACTCATGTTTGTTTTCAAGTATGAGAATTTTTAAGTCTAGCAAATATATGCATCTATTCTGTTCTGTTACTATTGTAAATTCAATGTGACTATGTAGTGAATTAATGTAAGCTAAGAATTGGTCAAGTTGCTTGTTGGCAGCCTATCATAGTATGTTAGATAGATTACCAGAAGTTCTCATGTCAAAAAATAACTTCGAGATAGAATTGAATATTATTAAATACATAGCAGTAAACAATGGATACAAGGAACAAATAATTAACAACATTTTAAACCAAAAACTGCTTAAAAAAGCCCTGAAATTAGTCTTTCCACCACAAGAGAAAACATTCAGTACCTTCTGCAGGCAAAATATCAACTAGACTAGCCAAACACATAAAAAAGAAAAGAACAACATCAGACTTCAGGACAAACAACAACTCCAGCAAATATATTAAGAACAACAAGAGCCAAAAGAAACAGTCGCTTACACAGTACACAAAGTGTACACAGTGGTGTATACCTAAATATATACTTACATGTAGTGATTGCCCAAAAACTTACATCGGCCAAACTGGTAGAACCTTTAACAAACGTATAGTAGGACACAAATGGCTTTCAATAATATTAAAACATATTCTACGTACTCACTCTACCTTCTAGATCAGGGGTCACCAATTAGTTTCCCTGAGGGTCCGCGAAAGCCTACACCGAGAGAACAATGTCTTTTCTCCTAAAACACCGATTTATTTGAGCAATATTTCTTAAATGTTAACATATCCTATTAACTTAAACATACCGGTTCACATATAAAGAAACGAGTTTTTTAAACACAACTCAATAATTACTTACAGATAATTTCTTCAATACTTAGAAATGCATTAATGGTTACATTTAATTTTCTTATCCTAAAGTTTTTATTTCTTAAATTGAAAACTACAAATATTATGCAGTATAAAAAATATAATGTTAAGTTAATCCATATTTATATTTGTGAACAAGAAGTTTTCTTGTAATCAAATAAATATTTTAAACCACAAGAAATAATTCTTCAGAAATACCCTCTGTAGTAACTGTGGTTATAAAATAAAATCTTTGTCATTAATGCCGAAATGTTACTTGCAAAGAGATTTTCTTCCACAAAAGAATTGCGCAGATTAACTATTTATGATTTAGTCGTCAGTGTTTGTCAAGATGGCGTGATATGTTCATGTTCATATAGATGGATGTTGGATTTATTGGTGTACTTTAAAAATTAACGGATATTTTGAAGGTACGTACATATATAGGTATTAAATAAAAGTAAATTGAGTAATTTAAGATGTAATAATAATATTGTTGCGTATCCGAATGGTTAAAAAAGAAACATAATAGTATCTTTATATGCTTTTAAGTATAATGATGGACGACTCTGAAATAAAGGAGCTTATTATTCTAACTGCGAAATATGCCACAATTTAAAGCTGGGACAGAATGATATAATATATACATAGCTTCATACAATAGCTTCAAAACAATATTAAGAAAGGAGTTATTAACCAACTGCGGGGCCTTCCAGAAATGGTAGAACTTCATACATGTAAGTACCTTTTTAAAAATGTGTATACTTATGTATCAACTATAATAGGTTTCTTGAATGTATCGTCTTCTATAAAAATATACAATACAACGCTATATCAAACATGGCGGGTGCAACGCTGAGGATTTTTTCTATTAATTTATTTGAGATAAAGAAATCAGTTAGTCTAAAAGAAATATATTTTTATGGTTAAGAAATGTTATTGCCGAAAACCGTGAATCAGTTAATATGTATTAAATGACAGATGTAAACTAATAATACTTTCCCGTAATAAAATTTCTTAATGATTAGGTATGCTGTCTCTTTTGGATTATAAAATTTAAGAAAATTACATATTATTATGTCTGCTTCAATGTTTTACATTGGTTGTATTTTCCCTCTTGTTTTAGCTAAACAATGTTTATTGTGTGCTAATTATTAATATTTCATTAACAAAAAGAAAAAATAAACAAAGATGTGTAGGTTAAATAATGCCATGTTTGAACTAAATATGATTGATTATTATTAGTATTAGTAGTTATTATGTGGGGCCGTGTATTTGTTTTTTTTTGTATTTCCTAAATTTGTCAAAATAAATATCTATATGTGTATAAAAAAATATTATTAAAGTAAGTTTACTCTTTCTACATAACGATTTTGTTTTAGTGAATTGCTGATTTACAAAGTGCTATTAACAAAAGAAAGAAAATTTGAGGAAGTTGGATTTGCCTCTCCATCCTTTTATTGTTGTGTAGAAGCCAGTGGTTTAAGAGTGGAGAAAATATTTGTATGTAATAATAACGTTTTATATCTTGTTTTATTAATAAATAATGATTTTACCTTAACACAATGATTTATTTCGCCGTATGTAATATCACTTTATTTTCAAGAAATATTAACTTAACTCTAAATATACGTTTATCTCTGCGAAATATATTCCTTAACATTAAATAAATTAATTATTAATAGTAAAATAATAATATTCCTTACTAAGAAATATTATTGCTCAGAAAGAATAGTTTGTTAATGTGTAGAAAATATATTTTTATGACTAATAAAATTAATTAACATCAAGTGTAATTTCTTTCTGATAAATGGGTTTGAAGTTTGGCAGAAAGCGATAGTTTAATCATGTTTAAGATATATTTCTTTGGCTATAGTAGAATTTATTTGAAATATTTTAGAAAATAATATCTTACATACAAAGATATATTTCTTAGGCAATATGCCAAGTCGATCTTTCTTAAATATTAATAAAGTTTCTTTATGTCAAGATTTTTTTTCTCTCGGTGTATGACACTTCCGGGATCCGGATTTATGCTGCCTGTGTCTGACTGTTCTGATTCGGTTTCTTTGTGGATTCTTGTTAAAAAATATCAAATATCCCCTATAAACAAATCAGAAGGGAGCCGGACGAAATTTTTGGGCAGAAATTGTTTACTATTTTTTTTAACAAATTCAAAACATCACCTTTTTTGTCCGCGAAAATATGTTTTTAGCATTCTTGGGTTATCTTATATACAAAAGATCGGTCATTTTATTAAAACTTGAGAGTTTTCAAGCATCGCAAATGTATATTTTCGCATTTTTCAGATTTTAAATCGCTTTTAACTCGAAAACTATCAACTTTTCAGAAATATGACAAGAGACCTATATTGTTTATAATTACCCAAGAAACCTAAACATACATATTTCGAGGCAAAAAGCAATTTTGAATTTGCTTAAAAAAAGGGGACTGCAAAGAACTCGAATCAGAAACATTTTTCATACGAAAGTGGCCTCACAAATAGACTAATATGGTTTTTTGGTTACTGTATAATTTTCTGTAGTTTTCCTGGTACAATAAATAAAATATAAATTCATAGTGTATGGTTTTGATGTTATTATCACTATATTTTGAAAACAGCAGTATTGTAAATTGTTACTGAGAATATTTTAAAAATTAGAAATTTATATTTTGAATGCTAATGCAGTTTTTAGACATCTTCAATTTTGTAGAAAGGAAACTGAGGAATTTAAAATAAATAATCATAGTACAAAATGCTAATTAACATGTTATCTTTTCTACATTATAGTTTCAATGCAAGGTGTTTGTTGCAAACTTATTAAATCTGAAAATTATTTTAACTAAATGCACAATTGAAATGTACTCCTACTTAACAAATAGTTGAGAGGAAATGAAAATAAAAAAATGCACATGACAATTTTAAATTACAGCTTACTTAATTTCAAAATTAATGATTAGTAAGTATAACAGTAAGGGGGAAAACTCTTTACAAAATTAAATTATCAGAGAGAAAAATGACATTATTTTATGTACAACCTGTCTGAAGTTTGGAGTGAGTTTAGTGCAACTGAGTCTTATTAGGGAGTTGAGATATTCATCCGTTAAGTGAGATCTCCACCGATTTTTAATAAAGTTCATTCTTGATAAAGTGGCTTCGCACATATACACTCAGGTGCAAAAAAACCGATCCACTAAAAATTTGGTCATATTTGAAGTTTCGAATTTCCTAAACCTGTTGTTCGATTTAAGTGATATTTTTACCACGTTATAGCCTTATTCATTGATAATATCGCTGTAACAATATTTTTGCTAGACAGTCAAACTGTCATTGTATACCGGGTGTACGGATCAAACTGTGTCTTTTTCTCAAAGTTCGCATCACCCTGTGGACTATGCTAGCATTTATAAAATACTGAAATTAAAACCTTACTATAGCCCCAGGTTTTCTTAACATTTTATCTTTCGATTCATTCGCTTATATTGGATAATAAAAAAGTTAGGTATTTTAACAACTGGCCATGTTCGTCATCAGTACAGGGTGTTTTTAAATAAGTGTGACACACTTTAAGGGATAATTTTACATGAGAAAATAATGACAATTTGCTTTATAATCATAAGTCCGCAAACGCTTCGTTTCCGAGATACGGGATGTTTAATTTTTTTTACAAACTGACGATTTATTTATTGCTTTAAAACCAGTTGAGATATATGTTGCACTTGATGCAAATCAAATTTGGTGGGTTTTAATACGTAGTTATTGCACATTTTTTGACATACAATTAAGAATTTTATATTCACCATTGGCGCGCAAACGGGTATTATGACCGATAATATTACCCCTACGCACGCCAATGGTGAATATAAAATTCTTAAGTATGTCAAAAAATGTGCAATAATTACGTCTTCAAACCCACCAAATTTGATTTGCATATCTCAACTGGTTTTAAAGCAATAAATAAATCTCCAGTTTGTAAAAAATATATTGAACATCCCGTATCTCGGAAAAGAAGCGTTTGCGGACATATGATTATTAAGCAAACTGTCATTATTTTCATGTGTAAAATTACCCCTTAAAGTTTGCCGCACTTATTTCAAAAAAACCCTGTACTGATGACGAACATGGCCAGTTGTTAATGTACCTAACTTTTTTATTATCCAACATAAGCGAATGAATCGAAAGACAAAAGAAAACCTGATACTATAGTTAGGTTTTAATTTCAGTATTTTATAAGTGCCAGAATAGTCTACAAGGTGATGCGAACTTTGAGAAAAAGGCACAGTTTGATTCGTACACCCGGTATACAATGACAGTTTGACTTTATAGCAACAATATTATTACAGCGGTATTGTCAATGAATAAGGCTATAACGTGGTAAAAAAATCACTTAAATCGAACAACAGGTTTAGGAAATTCGAAACTTTAAAAATGACCAAATTTTTAGTGGATCGATTTTTTTGCACCTAGTTAAGTTGAGCCAAACATAGTACACAATTTCATGGCCAAACATTTTCAAAATTGCCAAACACTAGGTATATTTATTCTGAATTTATAGACAGTCCGCACAAAACTAGCTCACGGTCCGGATGCGGACCGTGACCGCTAATTCGCTAATTGGTGACCTCTGTTCTAGATCATAATAATTCTTTTAATGACCAATTTCACGTTAGGCGTATTAAAAATAAGGGCCGTAGGCTATCCTTATTAGTATCTGGGGAAATTATTAAATTAAAAAATACAGACATAATTCTCTATGACCAACTTTAGACAAACAGCTCCCCACTCCTTAACTTATTCAATTAAGACAATAAAGTGTAGGAGCATAGTAAAATCACATCATTTGAGAAAGGCACCCTACCGAAACTGTTGTGGTGACATTAATTTGTAATAAATTTTGTGGAAGTATTAAAAACAAAAGCTTTCAGTGTCTTATTATTAGATAAAATGAACTTCCCAGATAACGGTCGAAACCATCACCAATTGTTAGTTTAATTTGATGGTATGTGCAGATAAATTAAAGGCAAAGTAGATCAGCTGGAAATATCTGCAGAAACGGTTAGAGCAATTTATGGAGGAATATGTACACAAATTGGGTGGAGAAGAACAATAAATCAAGAAAAAGGAAGTTTAATAATAATATGTAAACAGGACAAGGTTTATAAAGGGGTAAAAAGTTAGATTGGTTAAGATTGACAGAAATTCTTAAAAATGAAATAATAGCAAAATTAGTAAAACGGCGAATGTCACTAGAAAAGGGAAGAAAAGAGAGACAGCTAAAAAAATGACTAATTGATGCTTTTAAAATGATGATAATGTGAATCGTTTTAAAAATTATAAAGACAGAAATTGAAAGTAATATAGGGGAGAACCATAAAATAGAACATATTGTAATATTTTTTAAATTGTAGATATACATTTTTTTATTTAAAACCGCTTCGAAAACTATTATCTCAAAAGCTCTAACCGTTGGTGGAATATGTACTTTCTTCTTCTTCTTCTTCTTCTTCTTCTTCTTCTTCTTCTACTTCTTCTTCGTCTTCTTCTTCTTCTTGTGCCACTCCTGTCGGAGATTGGAAATCATCAAGGCTATTCTGACCTTATTTATAGCTGACCTAAAAAATTTATTAGTGGTGCAGCCAAACCACCCGTACTCCTTCTATTTTTCCTTGCATTATATTTTGAAGTAGTGTGTCCCTATTTTATGTCCTCGCATCAGGTGATCCAGAATTCGAGTTTTCTTCGTTTTATCGTAATCAAAATTTCTGGGTCTTTTCCTATCCTTCGTATTACTTCAAGATTTGTGATTATTTCAACCCAACTCATCTTCAGCATTACACGGTAGCACCAGATCTCGAAACTTTCAATATTTTTTATGTTGTTCTGTTTGAGAGTCC
The DNA here is from genome assembly GCF_917563875.1 of Diabrotica virgifera virgifera. Taxonomy (NCBI): domain Eukaryota; kingdom Metazoa; phylum Arthropoda; class Insecta; order Coleoptera; family Chrysomelidae; genus Diabrotica; species Diabrotica virgifera. Next base: position 17,017,862 of record NC_065452.1, read on the forward strand.
ACGCCTCTACACCTTATAATAGCGTGTTGAATACGTAGCCTCTTAGCATTCTTAATCGTAGAGGGATGCTTATATCTCTGTTGCAGAAGAATTTTCTCATCTTTATGAAAGTGGCCCTGGCAATTTCGATACGTCTTTTTATTTCATTGCTTTGGTTTCCAGTTTCGTTTATTAAAGTTCCCAAGTATTTGTAACTTGATATTTTTTCAATTTGAATGTCATTTATACTAATATGTGCTGGTTGTGTCATGTTTTTATTGAAGACCATATACTTGGTTTTTTCGATGTTGATGTTTATGCCATAATTGTTGCAAGCAATATTAATGTTTATAAGTAATCGTTGTAATTCTTCTACTGTTTTTGCAACTAGTACAGTGTCGTCCGCGTATCGAATATTATTTACAACCTCTCCAATAATTACGATTCCTTCGTTTGCTTGCAAAAGAGCTTCCTGGCAGATGCTTTCACTATATACATTAGATAGCAGTGGTGACAAAATGCATCCCTGTCGTACTCTACGTATTTATATTGCTTCTGATATCTCATTTTCTATTTTGATGTTAGATTTCTGATTCCAATATAAATTGAGAATTATTCGCAGATCTTTATTATGTATGTCTTTTCTTTCAAGAATGTCTCTTAGCTTATCGTGACGTACTCTGTCAAACGCTTTTTCAAAATCGATAATACATGCATGTACTTCTTGATTAACATCTAGGTATCTTTGTGTAAGGACATTCAAACCGAAAAGAGATTCTCGAGTATCTAGTCCTTTTCTGAACACCATCTGTATATTACTAATATCTGACTCCAAATTTTGATAAACTTGTTTGTGGATGATTTTTAGAAATATCTTTAGTAGATGGCTCATTAAAGATATTGTTCGATGTTCTGAACATTCCTTTTCATTGGATTTCTGTGGTAGTGTACCGAATGTAGACAACCGCCACTCTTGAGGTACAATACCAGTATTGTATACTGTGTTAAATAAGTGCAATATTATAAGTATTTATTCATCATTCAAGAGCTTTAACAATTCAGTAGGAACCTCATCAGGTCCATTTGCCTTTCCAGTTCTGGAATTTCTAAATGCCATTTCTACTTCACATTTTAGGATTTCAGGTCCCGTTTCACCATTTACCTGGACAATGTTATTTCTGTTGTCCTCCAACAATTCTCTTATGTATTTACTCCATCTATTAATTTTCTCTGTTAAATCTATAATAATATTTCCGTCTTTGTTCTTAAGCAAAGTTTATTTGATGTCTTCTTTGGGTTCCCCTAGTTTCTTTTACTTTTTTATGTATACTGAATGTGTCATACTTTCTTTCACAGTCCTCCATTTCTACACATTGTTCTTTAATCGATGATTCTTTGCCTTCTTTATCCTTTGGTTTATGTATCTCTTATCAACCTCTCTGTATTTTTCTGCATTATTCTTCATTAGTTCTAGTATGTCCTGATTTTATCCACACCTTATGTTTCTTTGCAGATTTGGTTAGGTGTTTCTTTCCCGTATATATAAATATACTTCAGTTTTTCATCTATGTTGTCTGTTCTGCGGATTTGGCTTTCTGCTACACTGAGGCTGGTGTTTATTTCTTCTCTCACTGTTTGTAGGTGTTCACTTTTAAGCTGGCTTAAGTCTAACGCTGGGATGATGGTTTTTCCCATTTTGCTTGGTCTAGATTTTAACACAGATACTATTGGATTATGATAAGAACCGATATCAGTTCCAGGGTAAGTTTTAGTAGGTTTAACGGCATTACGGTATCTTTTTGTCACCATTATATAATCTATTTGGTTTCTGATTACTTTTCTTGTGTGTGTTGAAGTGACGTCCACGTATACAGTCGCCTTGGGGGTAATTTAAAGAATGTATTAGTTATTATTAAATCTTCGCTTTGACAAACGATCACCCCTTTCATTTCCATTACCTAAGCCATATTCTACGACATTTTATCCAACTTTAGCCTGACCTACGTTGGCGTTCAGATCGCCCATTACTATGTTAATGTGTTGTATCTTTGTTGTTCTCATTACCTCTTCTCAGTTATTATATAATTGTTCTATTTCCTCTTCGTCTTTGTCTGCTGTAGGAGCGTACACTTGTATGATGTTTATTATGTTCTTCTTATCTTTCAGTTGTATTAACATCACACGCTTTGAGAATGGAGTAAAATTTACTACAGCATCTGTCCATTTTTTTGAGATGATGATTCCAACTCCGTATCGATGAGTTGTGGTGTCACTTCCGGAATAATAAAACATACCATGATTGGACATTTGCCATTTCCTGGCCATTGTGTATCGCTTATGCCTAATATGTCTATACCCAAACGATCCATTTCCAACACGGCGTTATCTAATTTTCTCGAAGAGAATAAGCTCCTTACCTTCCATGTAGCAATTTGTATGGTTGTCTTTTTCTTATTACAAGGGTTTCGCAGGTTTACGACCGAAAAAGCCTTGTACTTATCTATTTGTCTCCCTCTGCCGGATCTTGGTATCCGATGTCCTTGATCAGTATTTCTCCTTTGCATGTCTACCATGATGATTGCTACTAGGGGTACTCTGAGTTCTTAATGCAGTGGTTCCCCGTTGCTTTCTTCATCCTTATGCCGGACCATTCTGTAGGGTTCATCAATCTCAGGACAAAAGCGTGCCGTAACACTTACCAACTCATCCACCCGAAGCTGTTGGCTAGTAAGTGGGGATTTCTTATACCGGCAATCTCTCGATGGTTACCCTCATTTAGTTTAGCCTGCAGATCAATGCAGTTGACCAGGGTGTGGCACGTGGAGCCATAAGTGAGGGTTGGATGTCTTATGAGGACCAGTTATTTCGAATCATCTCTCTTATATTACGCTCGATGTGGCCGTACTCATAAAAGGTACTACCTCTATATAAAACACCCCAACACCCCTTATTACACACCCTCAAATATATCGATCGCATATCGATCTTGGCGAGATGAATGGTGAGCAGAGCGTCGAGAGTCCTGGTAAGCAGCCTGTCGGGATGCTTGGTGAGCAGCGAGGCTTCACTATTCTTAGAAGAATATTATTCTTTCCCTTAGAAATTTTTGATGTGTTTTTGTTTAAGGTTTAACAAGATCTCAAAGATGCTTATTTACTTCTCCCATTTTCAACATAAACTTCGAAAATGAATTATATACCTAAATAATAATTCTTATGTACACTACTCTTTATTTTGACGAACATTATATCTTACCTCGCAAAATGAAATATTCGTAGAGTTTTCCAGTAAAACTTTTTAAATTTAATTTCGTTTTTGCTTCAGTGGTGTTATTATTTTTTCTTTACAAGTAGACCATTAGGAAGTAATCCTCTTTTCTTTGATATTCTTTAAAGAACATTTTTAATACAAAATTTTGAACGAACTGGCAGGTTTTTAACATGTTGGAAATATGTATTTAAATATGTTTTAGTGTAAATTTTTCATAAATAAATATTTTTATTTATATTGTTTATCAATTATTATGTTGTCTAAAAAATAAACACTTAAATAATTTTGTTTTCAATAATTTCACAAAATTTATTACAATGAAATTTAAAAGTCTCAAATAAACCAAAAATTATTGAATCTGACAGAACCCAAAAAACTGATGTTTTCAACTTGTTTTGCAAAATCGGCTAATTAAGTTTTTATTTAACAAAAAAATGTACCGACAGACACTTATCATTCAAAATAATAGTCCGGGAGATAGCATTACAAATGCAAAAGTCATAGTAACCCGGCTGATATTAACACCGTGTATAATTATTATTTATTTATACCATTGGATAGCATTTTTATAGTCTTTTCAATGATGTATCACAAGTAGAGGTTGCAATTTAAACATTTTTGGTTGTGGTGGGTGGAGCCTATGGGGTTGATGGGGGTGAGTTCTGTTTCATGTCATTTTAGTTCTTCCGTGCTTTCCTAGAAACGGTTTCAAGCAATTTTCGATATCAGCTTTTGTTTGTGAGATATACCCCATTGTAAGTTTTAAAATTGACATTGACACACTGTATTACATACAGTCGCATCTAAAGTCGCCCCTCAGCTGTTTTCTGTTTCATAAAAATTAAATCAATAAATATTTGGGTAAAAAGACATCTCTTTATAGCTTTTCTGCTGTTACGTGATGCAATCCTTAAAAATACCCGACGCACGCTATTTTTACTTTTAAATGGATTAATATGGCAAATAATATATAGGGTGAAAAGCACTTGTGGAATAAAATTATTTCTGTGATTGTTTTAAAAAATTATAAAAAATGCTGAGACCCGTCGATTTCTATATATTATGTATAAGGGTGCGCTCTTAAATATAAATTTAAACAAACGTACAAGGTGATACACGTAAGCTTAGCATCGCCCATAAGCTTTGTTTTTAACCATTTATGGGTTATTATGAATATTACAGGATGAAATTTTCAAATTATAAAGGGTGGAATTTACATATCGGATAAAATTGCTTGTGTCCTTATTTTAGAAAATTATAAAAAATGGTGGCACACGTTAACTTTTAAATTCAAATATGCGCTTTTTAAACATAAATATAAATCTAGAGGGTGGTTCACACCAGTCTAAGAGCATAGTCCACTATCTTAATTTTTAATGAAACACGTATATTTTTATGATTTTAAAAACAAATTATCAACTTCATCTCAAAAAGTATATTATGTAGGGTCTATTATGAATAATACATGGTGAAATATTGAAATTATGTATAATTTTCGTCAAGACAATGACTGAAACATAAAATTTTAAAATTAATAATTTATCACTCTTAAAATAATGATATTTTTTAAGATTAGCTAAACACAAATACCAATTTTCTAAATTACAGTTCATTCGCATAAGCTATGCACTAGATGTAAACATTAGTTGACAGCGATTTCGTCGTCATGCACGAACGAGATGGCTATTTGGTTCAAGTTTTGAATATTTTTGGCCAACAGTTACTTGTATAATCGAGTAAATTATTCATTAATTTAATTAATAGGATTATTTTTGAAGTTATTCTTCTTTTGGCGCGGTTGAGAGTAAAATTTCATAAATCTGCGCGCAGTATGGCGTTTAGTTGCTAATCTTTCAAGATAGGTATGTATGTATATTATGTATCAGCGCAAATAAGTCATTAAAAGAATATATTAGTGTTTTTAGTAAATGTATTATTTATTATAATTTTTGGATTTGTCTTTCTCTGTAGTAAGATAATAAAATATTATGTAGGTATAACATTTTTTTATTAAACTATGGTATACAGCCAACTATTTAAATTTTTCCATTGATTTTATTTTTATATGTCTATTTGTCACCGTGTTGTGTAATTATATCCGAAACTTACGTGTCATTTCAAGTGGCTCGCTGGCGTAGTTGGTAGAGCGGTGGGTCAGAGAACGGAAGCACACGGAAGGTCGCGGGTTCCAATCCTGGACGATTCATATTTTTTTTTAATTTTTGGTTGTTTTAATAAAAAATTTTTGAAAGTGGTAGATAAGAAAGTTAGTTTAATATTTAAATGAAATACAAATAACCTGTTAAGTATATTTACTTCGTTGAAATTATATAATAGAAGAATAACTTCTTACGTGTGTACAAAGTACACACACATTCTTTTTTCATTATTTATCTATTTAGTGATTACAATAATTTATATACTATACAATAAAAACTAATAATCGAGAAAAGAGAAAATGTGATTGTAACAATATACTGTTACTTTGGAACTAATAGATAAATTTCGAACACCTTGATGGCCTATGATGGGAAAAATGACCCATTTTTCATTATATAAACAATAATTATCCCCTTATATCAATCGTATATTTCTTGAAAATATCTTCTGTTTTCACCTAAAGTTTAATATAAAATTTATTCCGACCTGTACGGAATTACATCTTGATTTATATGTCGACGCTGCCAAGCCAAAACGGCATAAACGCCAAAATGACCACTTTTTAGTTAGCTGCACTAAAAAATAGGATTTTAATTTCCGCACCAGACAGTCAACGCGGAATAACCGCAGAAAAAGTGAAATAGATGTAATATAGGTTTAAATTTTTTATAAACGCCAGTCTAGTCACGCACGTGAACACCGACGTGAACACCGATTGACATAATCGCCAGTGCCCGTAAGATTATCATTGTGTACATTTCGGTCCAGTAATAATAGTAAAGGTATGTATTTTTACAATTTTTATGGATAAGTAACATGGTATTATCTACTTTTGCAATATTTTCAATTTGTATTGATTTTTGAAGCGTAAACACACTGAATTTCTTTAAAAACTATGAGGCGTTTATGCCAAAACCACATATTTACATCGTGGTTGACACAAATGCCATTCCTCAATGGTATTCTTATGCAGGTTTCTTATTTAAAAATTGCGCAAATAAAAAGTTTATTTTAAAATATTCTATTGTAACTTTGTACTAGTGTGATGAACAATTCATTTTGTATTACAGCATAGAGTTCAAATCAATTTTATATAACTAAAAATGGCGATCGATTTTTGGCGTTTATGCCATTTTTTTGTTGCACATGAATAGCAGAAGTAAAAAAATAATGGCCTTACTAAATGAAAATAAAACATATACCGAATCAGTAAAAAATGATATACTGACTGACAATAATCCCCCTATATTTCCCTTAGAGGTTCATGACATTTATAATGCCAACATTGCAGAAGCTTTTAGCAATGACATTATCATCTTTGAGGAACCACCAGACGTTGCAGTAGAAGAAGAAATATTTAGTCACGATCTCACATCATGTTTCAACTTAGCAGCAGATAATGGTTTGGATGCCGGTATAAGTAGTGATCAAAATAAGGAAAATACAAGCAATCAAATCAATAAGGATGTTGAACCAAATATTGACAGTGATTATGAATTAGAATCCAGTACTTATTATTAGATATCCACTTTTAAGTATTGTATATTTACTTTTAAGTATTTCATCCTAGCACCAAAACATGTTTAAAGAATTTAAAGTTTTGTTTTTAACTTAGAATGTATTTTTGATTAATAAAAAATAAACCCTATCAAAAATCTTCGTAATTTCATCATTTTACTTGTTGGCATAAACGACAATTTTTGATTTTCGTTTCTTTTTTTATTAATGGCATATATCCCTTTTAAGCGCCATATTGACTAACCTTACAACGATGCGATCGACACAAACGCCAGAGGTAAGTTTGGCATATTCACCAATGTTATATCTTAATTGGACATAAGCGCCATTTTATAGTTTTTAATTTATTTCGGACAGTATTTTTAGCCACATTAATGTTCACAATATATTAAAATTTGAAAAAAAAATCCCCAATTTTTTGAATCACTGTGCAGATAAGCAGAATTGGTAAAAATAAAAATAATCAGTTTTTTGTGTTTCCTGAAAAATCAAGTTAATGTCGTTTATGCCGTTTTGGCTTGACAGCGTCCATGTATTGTAATTTGTCTTGATGGGTCCCTAGACGAGAAGCGAGTAACCATGTTATTCCTTACTGATAATCAAATAGGTATTGTGATAATTACTTTCTTTTCTTTTCTTAAGGAAGAACTTAAAAAAGTTGTGACTGGCTGAATGGCAAAAGCCTATGCCAAAAAAAAATGTATTGTAATTTTATTTGATTAGGCTATAGCTATATAATTAACTTGTTTATTTATTGACATTCGTCAAAAATATTTACGAGGTTTACACAATAACGTAAGTTTCCTATCAAGGACAGCTCCCAGATACTTAACTTTCTCTGAGAATAATATCGTTCCGTTCATAATCAATCACTGTTAAAATTGATAATTTCCTATAGAGACTAGGGCATTTAGAACTAAAAATACCGGAACAAATCGATTTTTAAATACAGCACCTAGAGATTTTCAACTTTTTTTTAATTCTATTCAGGATGCTGTCACGAAAAAAGTCTACTATAGAAAAATTGGTGGAAATGCATAATTGCATTTTAAAGTGCATAAAATGCACCCAAAAATGTATAAACATGTCGAAATAAGCAAATTAAGGACTAGATCTTTTTACTCGGGGGGTTTTTGGGGTTGTTGAACATGTCTATGCCGTCACAACCGACCTCCATAGCACCTGGTGCCCAGAGTCCCTACTAAGGCACGTCATCTGGAGGTTCGAGAGGTGTCGGCACTAAATTGATGCAAAAGATTACTCAGGTGGTTTTTGGGGTTTGCTGAAAATGAATACGCCATCAGAACTGACACCCGGAACATCTGGTGTCTAGGGTCACGTCATCTGGAGTTTCGAGGGATATCGGTACTAAATTGATGCAACCAGATTACACGAGGGGTTTTTAGGGTTACTAAACACAAATACGCCATCAGAACTAACACCGGAGCACCTGCTGCCCACTGTCACTTCTAAGGCACGTCATCTTCTGGAGTTTCGAAGGTTTTTATCATTGAAGGCAGGTAAATAGATTAATATTGGTGTTGCTGAATACGAATACGCCATCAGAACTGACACCCGTAACACCTGGTGCCCAAAGTCACTACTAAGGCACGTCATCTGGACGTTCTAGGGGTATCGCCATTAAATTGATGCACGTAGATTACTCGGACGGTTTTTGTGGTTGCTGAAAATGAATACGCCATCAGAACTGACACTATTTTTTCAATATATTATAGCCTTATTCTTTAAAAATATTGCTGTAATAATATTGTTGATAGACAGATAAATTGTCATTCTATACCGGGTGTACCAATGTTTTTGTCTCATTGTTCGTCACACCCTGTGGAATATTTTAGCATTTATAGAATACTGAAAATAAAACCCAACTATAGCCTCATGTTTTCTTAACATTTTGTTTTGTGATTCATTCGATTTTGTTGGATAATAATAATGTTAGGTGCTTTAACAACTAGCCATGTTTTTCATCAATACAGGGATTTCTGCTCTAAAAACCGGTTGAGATATGAAAATGAAATTTGGTGGGTTTTAAGAGGTAGTTATTGCGCATTTTTTGACATATAACTAAGAATTTTATATTCACAAAAGGCGCGCAGTAGAGAAAATAAGTTGGAACATGAAAGAAAGCCCTACTACAATTTGGAGAAAAATGGCCAATAGTATTAGAGAAACTGCTATTGAAATACTGGGGAAAACGTCAGGAAAAAAGTTTGAGGATAAAGAGTCTTGGTGGTGGTCAAACTAAGTTCAAGGAAAAATAAAAGAGAAGGGAAAATTATATAAAAATTGGCAAGAAACCAGATCCAACACAGATCATCAAAACTAAAGTTATTATATAAAATAGCCAAACGGAGATCAAAGAAAGCAAAAGATTTTAATCAGATTAAATGTATCCGAGATGAAAATAATAAAATACTAGTTCAAGAAAAGGATGTCAAAAAGAGATGGAGAAAGTACTTTGACAGCTTATTAAATGAAGAATTTGACAGACAGCCTGTGGAGTCAACGTAGACAGTAGCAGCGATGGTCACCAAAATAACAAACGAGGAAGTGGTTTAAGCGCTTCAAAATATAAAGAAAGGAAAAGCGGTAGGACCAGATGATATTCCTGGGAAAGTATGGAAAGCATTGGGAGAGACAGGAACAAGGTTGCTAGCAGGTTTATTTAATAGAATTATGGAAGTTGGACAAATGCCAGACGAATGGAGAAGCAGTATACTAGTACCTGTCTACAAAATCAAGGGAGATATACAGCAGTGTACAAACTACCGGGCTATAAAACTGCTTAGCCACACCATGAAAATATGGGAGAGAGTAATTGATAGACGGATACGTGAAGAGACCGACATATCCGAGAATCAATTTGGCTTTATGCAGGGCAGATCAACAACAGACGCAGCTTTCATTATAAGGCAGTTGATGGAAAAATACAGGAGTAAAGAAACAAACGCTCATATGGTATTCATTGATCTTGAGAAAGCATATGATACAGTTCCTCGAGAGATTCTATGGTGGGCACTCAATAAGAAAGGAGTCCCTGGTGCATATGTAAAGATTGTGAGGGATATGTATGAGGGAGTAACGACTAGTGTTAGGACAGGTGTGGGAGAGACTGATAAATTTCATGTGAAACTAGGATTGCACCAAGTCTCGGTGCTTAGTCCGTATTTATTCTCATTAGTTTTGGACCAGATAATAGCGAAACTACAGGGTAACATTCCATGGTGCTTAATGTATGCTGATGATGTCATGTTAGTAGGAAATAGTGAAAGAGACTTAGAACAAAAACTGGACCAGTGAACACGAGCTCTGGAGGAAAAAGGTTTAAAACTTAGTAGGAAAAAGACAGAGTATTTGGAATGTTCATTTAAAGATGGAGTTACTACAAATAAAATAGTATCTTTGGATGGTGAACTGATTGTAAAAAGCAATAGTTTTCAGTACCTGGGATCGGTATTACAGAGCAATGGAGAAATAGATGGAGATCCATGCAGTAGAATTAGGGCTCGATGGATGAAGTGGAAGGAAGCGAGTGGTGTGTTGTGTGACAGAAAAGTTCCAATGAAACTGAAAGAAAAAATCTATGAAACAGCCATAAGACCGGTTATGATGTACGGAACTGAATGTTGGGCAGTGAAAAAGAAAGAGGAACAACGAATGCATGTGTCGGAGATAAGAATTCTTAGATGGATGAGTGGAGTGATAAGAAAGGATAAAATTAAAAATGAGTATATTAGGGGAAGTCTAGGTGTGGCACCAATTGATGCCAAAATGAGAGAGCATAGTTTGAGATGGTTTGGTCATGTTCAACGTCGAGAAGTTAATCATCCAATACGAAGAGTAGCTGAAGTGCAGATTTCTGGAAGGAGTAGGAGAGGAACACCAAAGAAGACGTGGGGGGGGGGGAGACGATTAGAGAGGACATGTTGGTAAAGGGGATTAATATTGGTATGATCCAGGATAGAATTGTGTGGAGAAATGTAATTAGGGAAGCCGACCCCGCATAGGGATAAGGCAAAGAGAATGATGATGACAAAAGGCGCGAATACGGGCATTAAAAAAATTAGTAAACCACTGAGTTATTTCAAATTAAAAATCATTTTTCTATTCCTCGTTCAATTTGCAATAAAAAACTTGCCTTTTTTCATATGAGGCGCCGTATTTATGCAAAAAAATAAAACATCTTAACGTTTACAAAGTACACTCCTGGCCAAAGAATTCCGGACACTTGCATTTTGTACGTTTTTTTAAATTCTGTATCTTAAGGGGTTTAAATGGGGGAAAATAAATATTAACAACAGAAATCGTTTATCTAAAACACTAAAAAGTAATAATAGGAAAAATAAGTAACCCAAAAGAAAGCAACAAATAACGCAAAAAAATTAACATTATTCGAAAAATTAAAGAAAAGAATAACATTTTAATTGCCCACAGTTGACTGCTCTTTTGGTTTAGTACCGGGTGTTAACTCCCCTACATCTGCGGAGGCTTTCAATCCGCCTAAGCATGCTTGCAATAAGTTGCTGAATTTGTGCTTGCGGTATATGCTCCTATTCTTCATTCAACGCTATTGTCAGCTCTTGAATTGGTACTGGCAATGGTTACCTCTTTCTAATGTTTTTCCCTTAAATGTCCCATAAATGTTTTATTGGATTCATGTCAGGACTACAAGCGGGCCAATCCAAAACGGGAATTTCGACAGTATTTAGGTAGTCCATGACGATTCGCGCAGTATCTGGACGCACATTATCCTGCATAAATAAGAAATTATCCCCAAAAAAGGGGTGTAGGGGACAACATTCTCCTCTAGATAATATCGTATGTATCTATCTGCTGTTAGATAAAAAATGTTCGATAAAAATGAATTTGGTGCATCCGTGGAAAGAAATACCCGCCCATACCATAACACCTCCGCCACCAAACGGCGTACTGGGTGAAATACATCAAGGTGAAAATCGTTCTCTGGGTCTCCTCCATACACATTCGCGTCCGTCTGGAGATCGTAAGCAAAAACGGGACTCATTAGAAAACATTAGATTACTCCATTGCTGAACAGTCCAGTCTCTGTGGTCATTCACAAATCTCATCCTGTTAGCCCGATGAGCTGCTGTTAATTTATGGCATGCTACTGACTTCTGAGAACGTAAACCACTTTCATGCAGAACTCTTCTTACAGTTCGTCCAGAAATTTGGGTTCCTCGAGCTTCTAAGAAACCACTAGCGAGAACATTTGACGTTAAAGAGCGGTTCCATAATGCGGAAATCTTTAAAAAACGTTCATCACTCTGACCTCTACACATTTTTCTGCCTGATCCTGGTCTTCTAGTGTATTCTCGAGTCTGACGATACTTAGTAAGAGCATTATGGACGCTACTTTTGGCAATATTCAACTGATTTGCAATATAACGTACACTGCGACCATCTTCATGTAACACCACAACGTTTGCATTATTTTCGGGAATCATGCTAACACGATATGGAAAAACTAATAAACGGTTATCTGATTTTACCCGAATAAACGTCAAACTTATCGTAATCGCAATAAAGAATTCAAAAACTCTATTACTCGTACACAACAGAAGTGTCATTTTTTGACAAATGTCAAAATTTTGGTTCTATGTTAACGAGGTCATTTAAAAATATTACAAGATCGTTGTGAATGAACGTGTTTTATTATTACTGTTTAGTTCCTCCCAATTAACACCGGTATACATTGACAAAATTTTAGAAAATAAACAAACAGTGGCCGGATTTTTTTAACCAGGAGTGTATTTGAAATAAGTTTCTATGCATATGGAAACTACCTCGAATACTTTGTAAGCGTTAAGATGTTTTAAAGATTTTTTGTTGTAAATTGAACGAGAAATTCAAAAATTATTTTTAATTTGAAATATCTCAGTGGCGTACTATTTTTTTAATTCAGACCATTACCCGTATGCGCGCCAATGGGGAATATAAAATTTTTAGTTGTATGTCAAAAAATGCACAATAACTATCTCTTAAAACCCATCAAATTTCAGTTGCATATCTCAACCGGTTTTAGAGAATTACATAAATCGTAAGTTTGTAAGAAAAATTTCAACACCCCGTATCTCAGAAACGAAGCATTTGCGAACATACGTTTATAAAGCAAACTGTCATTATTTTTTCATGCAGAATTACCCCTTAAAGATTGATACTTACTTAAAATCTCCCTCTATTGATGATAAACATGGCTAGTTGTTAAAGTACCTAACTTTTTTATTATCTAACATAAGATAATGAATCAAAAAACATAATGTTAAGAAAACATGAAACTAGAGTGGGGTTTTAATTTCAGTATTTTATAAATGCTAGAATATTCCACAGGGTGTGGCGAACTTTGAGAAAAAAACACAGTTTGATTTGTACACCCGGTATGCAACAATTTACCTATCTAGCAACAATATTATTGCAGCGATATTGCTAAAGAATAAGACTATAATATATTAAAAAAATCACTAAAATCAGACAACAGGTTTAGGAGATACGAGGCATCAAAAATGACCCATTTTTAAAGTGCCCGATTCTTTTGGCCAAGAGTGTTTAAATATTTTTGTACTAAAAGTATTGAAGGTGCTGTATTTAAAAATCGATTAATTTTGTGCTAAATGCCCTCGTTTAATATTAGTGAATCCAATTGTCGTTTTATTAGGATTTACTGTTTCTCGTTTGATTAACGTTCTTGATTCGAACACCAGGTAAATAACACAATTAACCCATTTAGCTCTGTCGGTACGAAAGATTTAATTAAAGACCTAACATATTTTTTCTAATACTTTTGGCAGTTCCGTTAATTCGAAAACGCAATTTCTACTCTTTCCACCTTGTCTAACGAATCAATATTTTTGGTAGATTAGGTTTGATTATAACGTACATAAGCATTGGTGCGAGGAAGTCCAATTACTCGTTTGTCGTAAGAGATACAAAAAAAATATTTAGTTCAAAGTTGGTGCAAAGATAGTACCAAAACTTTTCAAATATACAGGGCCACTCGTATTAACAGCTTGTACATCCGGAACAACCTGTATATTTTTACATTTTTGGATTCTTCCCGATGTTTTCTTTCTTGAAATGTAAGCTTTTGCAATATTATGCGAGGTATGACATGAAGGATTGCACGTTAAACTAAAGAGGCTACTGCCCCTTCCCCACTTTCCACTTCTAAAATCATACCTGACAAATAGGGATTTCCAAATAAAACATAGAAGTGAATATACAGAGTTGAATGCAATAAATTCAGGAGTTACACAAAGTAGCGTTCTTGGACCGATCCGGTACCTATTGTATACTGCAGACGTGCCATCAACACGACTTACCACTGTTGCGACATTTGCTGATGATACAGCCATTTTGGCGTCCCTCAGTGTTCCAACATCAGCCTCTAGGAACCTACAAACTAGTCTAAACAAGGTCAAAAACTGGCTAAAAAGATGCCGTATTAAAGCAGATGGATTGAAATCAACACACGTGACGTTTACCCTCCGCAGAGAAGCATGCCCACCTGTTCAAATTATTAATTGTCAACTTCCACAATCTGATAGCGCCAAATACCTCGGCATGCACCTGGATCGACGACTGACTTGTACCAAACACATATTCCCTAGGCGCAAAAAACTTGGCCTAAAATTAGGAAACATGCATTGGCTCATCGGTCGCAGATCAAAACTCTCAATAAACAATAAAACTTTATTAACAAAACCATCTTAAAACCTGTGTGGACTTACGGCATCCATTTAATATTGGTTGTATGCGATGTGGGGAACTGCTAGTAACTCCAACCTATCCATCTTGCAGAGGTTACAAAATAAAGTACTGCGAACTATTGTTGATGCTCCCTACTACGTCAGTAACGAAATCATTCAGCATGATATCCTTTTTCTTCTTCTTCTTCTTCTTCTTCTCTTTATGCAATCCACTAGTGGATGTTCGCGATAACGTTTGACCATTTTTCTCTATCCCTTGCAGTATGTATTAGGTCTCCTGTGTTTCCTAGTCCTGTCCATTGTTTGACATTACGGAGCCATGACATTTTCTTCCTGCTCACTTCCCTTCTTCCTTCGATCTTTCCTTCAATTAATGTTTGCAGAAACTGGTATCTTGCGTTTCTAATTAGGTGCCCCAGGTATGCCGCTTTTCTCTGTTTAATTGTGTATAGCAGTTGTCGCTCTGTACCAATTCTTCTCAGGATTTCTTCATTTGTTATTCGTGCGGTACAGGGAACTTCAGGGATTCGTTGGTAAATCCACATCTCAAATGCCTCTAGCTTATTCATTGTGTTTATTTTTAAAGTCCATCCTTCCGTGCCATATAGGAGCACCTACCATATTATAGCATTTCGTGAATCTTAGTCTTAGGTTCAGGTCAAAGTCAGAGTTCGTAAAGACGTTTCTTAATTTCCTGAATACACTTTTGGCCCTTTCTATCCGACATTTAATTTCCATATCCGACATCCAGTCCTCACATAGCCAGGTTTCCAGGTACTTAAATTTTCTTACTCGCTCTACATCTTGGTTGTTATATGCTAGTCTTGCATTTTGATGTTGACATAATTGACGGCTGATTATAAGGAACTTCGTCTTTTTTATGTTGATGCTAAGTCCCATGTTCTCGCTATGTTCTCCAATTTTATTGAAGGTTTTGGAGGTCTTCTCTATTGTCTGCTATTAAGACCAAATCATCCGCGTATCGTATATTGTTGACCTAGGTACCATTTACTTTGATGCCGCTTTTGCATTCCTCAAGAGCTTCCTGGAAGATACTTTCTGAATATAGGTTGAACAGTAGTGGGGAGAGAATGCATCCCTGTCTTACACCCTTACACATCCCTTTAGAATTCATCAAAGATGCCATACATCGTTTTAGTGTCAACTATAGTGAATGAGTGTCAGTGCACCCAAATCGGTTAGCCGCGCAACTAAACGTGCACGATGTCAATGAAATCCGTAGGCTAAAATGGCTACTGCCATCCGAACTATCTACGTCACACATACTTTAGTTTAGTTTTTAAGGCAAATGTATATATTATAAATTCGTACCGACAATGTTTAACTTATGTTTAGATATATTTAAAAGAGATTATTCATTGGAATGATACTCTAGGTGTCATCAGCTTCACTGTCAGAAAAAACGCTTATAGTCTGATTGCAGATCTCTCTATGAGTTAATAAAAAAAATGCGATGCAGTTTAAAATATAATTACGTTTTTTTATTAACCCGGGAGTAGTCGCGCTCAATTCTGTAACGTGAATAGTCGCGTGTTAGATTCTATCTCAAAATACGAATTTAAATACGAATTTACAACAAATTTTTATTTTATAGTATTTTCATTTACTTGTTATGTTAGAAATATTATTTCTAACAATTATTAAAGCTAATTGGCTCTCGCCAAAGCCATAACTTCCACAAAAAGAAGAAGAAGAAGAAGATTAAGAGAAACAAAAATCCTACCCATTACTACACCCTTCCTCGAGGCACTTACGAAATTTTTTCACAATTGCAAAATTGTTCATCAAGTTATCGCGAAAAAGGATAAAATGTGAGATTCTATCTAACTGCGCGACTACTCGCGTGTTAATTTCGTAGCAACATTCACACTAGTTGAACACTATCAAAGTATTTTAACACACAGCATTAAAAATAAAAGTTTCACTTCCACCGAAGAGAATTTTGAACAGTTAGTCTCTAATATTAATAAAACAGTGAAGGTTGCAATGAAAACAACGAAGAATACTACTCCTGGCTATGATTTTATTATTTATGAATTAATTTATAATATTACCCACAATAGCTAAGGAGCAGTTACTTAAAGTTTTCAATAGTAGTTGGTGGGTAGGAGAGCAATACATAGATCATTTAAACAAATATATTATCATACAACCAATACTAAAATCTAATAAAGACAAAAATTTAACAAAGTAATATCGATCAATTTCTTTAATGACCTTCGAAAGACTAATTTAGCATTTTTTATTTTACAGGTTTCGACTCCCGTTTTTCTGTTCGTTACTATTATTTTGGTAAGTAGATTTTATTCTACCGAATTAGGTATATTCTAATGTAGCTTCGGTAGTGCGCCTACATAAAACCTCACAAGATTTTTTATCTTCAAGTCTACATAATTTCTTAATTTTAATCACGTTCTTGCCTTTTAGGCCGCTTACAAAAGAACCACTTTTTAAAGTCGAAGTCAGCAGCAAAAAGTCGAGCGTTTGTGGTTATCTGTCGCTACTTGAAGTCGTCATTGAATTCAAGACGCATTTTCTTTTGACACAGGCGTTTTCTCGACTTCACTACAACTTCTGTAGCCTGTGTGAAAAGGAAATGCGTTTTGCATTGTTGTTAAATGACGACTTCAAATAGCGACAAACAACCACAAACGCTCGACTTTTTGCTGCCAACTTTGATTTCAAAAAGTGATTCGTTTGTAAGCGGCCTTATAGTTCTTGAATATCGTTTTTGAAAATAGTTGAGAACAAACAGAAAATTAGTTAGCTATTTTCAGCCTTCACTACTTCAATCTTGTACCTGTAGTTCTTATTAAAACCGACCGACGCGACACGTCGTCTATGTCATAAATAGTGTGATGTATAATGCCTTTTAGGTCCAAATTAATTAAAACTCTTTTTCTTGGATCAGATACATTATATTTACATTCAAGTCCATCAATGACTAACTATAATAACGTGTTTACATATAACAGTAACGACCTAGTACAATAATTAAATACTGAATACAATAATCATAATAATATTAATCTCTATATCATGGGACATTCACTTTTATATAGAATAAACTATTTCAACATCACGCGCGACCTCGGTCATGGACGATCGATAATATATTATATTTACTTTGGTTATTAACTTTCAATTAAACATCTTTTTGTACAGGGTGATATTATAATACTACATCTAGCATATCCCTTCTAGCATACAATGGTGTAGGGTTACAACTGTAATCTAACAACTTAACATATCTAGTTTTACATACTTACAAATATACAAATTATACCTTTACATCTAATTTTACATTTCTAATTAATTTCATTAATTCTATAAAAATATCAGTTATCTATGTACAGTGGAACCCCGATAAGTCGGCCCCGATAACCCGGAACTCCGGCTAACCCGGACCGATTTTTATCAGACAAACATTTCAACAATAAAAATGTATGTAATATAATATTTGAGAGATAATGGGTATTTGTGTAATTTGAACTACATATACCATAGTAAAAATGACTCATGGTACACCACATTCATTGTCGTGTTATCGAAAACAACAGGCACCTGTAGTATCCTTTATTTATTTGAAACTGTCTTAGAATTGTTTAGAAAAGACTATTAAAATTCTTTTTTTAACAATGGTCTTAGTAATCACTGTTATTAAATAACATAACATCAGAGACGGTATTGTGTGTAGTAAAGTCGTATTGTTCGCTTCCGTTCTGTAATCGTTCGTAAATCTATTCAGATTTTGTGTTTGCGTGTTTTTTGTCTATAAGGGCAACAAAACGTAAAAATGTTGTAGTGACAATGGAAAAGAAACTAGAAGCATTAAGTAGAATTGATAAAGGCGAATCTTGCAGCTTTATATGGTGTCGGTACATCTACAGTATCGGATTGGAAGAAAAATAGAACTAATATCGAAGAATTTTTTTTTCAAAATGATAACAAAAGACAGTTTGGACAATCGGTGCAAAGCTAATAAAGCTAAGAATGAGACTCTTGACGACGCTTTGTATGTGTGGTTTTGTGTGGCTGTGGAGTGGAATGCGAACGTGGTTTACCAGTGTCTGTGTGACAATTATAACGGAGTTTATCTGTAAGCATACCATACTTTATTAATTTTTACCATTTTCTCCGGTTAACCCGGATTTTCGATAACTCGGATCGGCCGCGGTCCCGATTAATCCGAGTTAACGGGGTTCCACTGTATGTACAAATTTTTTCCACTCTTTTTTGTCTTGTGATAACCCTTTGGCATCTATCCAGTTTGATCTTTTCTTTTGCAGAATGGTTCCTATTGCTTTATCCCATGTTTGTCTGGGTCGTCCTCTCTTCCTGTTTTTTGATATTTTTGCTTCCCATACTCTTCGAATTGGTCTAGTGTCTTTCACTCGTTGTAGATGTCCCCATCAACATACATAATTGTCTTTGCTGAATATACTTCAATGTGGATGGTATTTTTAACTCACTTTTTATCTCTTCATTTCGCAGTGGGTCTAATTTTGTGACACCTTTTACTCTACTCGGGAACTTCATTTCTATGGCTTGGATCTTGCTTATTTGTCTGTTTGCTAAGACCCAAGATTCACTGCCGAAGGTTAGTAATGGTCTATAAATTGATTTTTTTTAACACCTGTACGATGTTTGCATACTGCTATCTGGTCACAAATGACCAATTATCAGTTATTCTCTGACCTAACGTAATAACAACAAATACTTAAATCTAAGGGCATACCCTATGGCTTACTCTTATTATATCTATCAACTAATGCACTACAATTAACATGCAATAACATCACAGCACTATGCTCTGCTTTTTACACTAAACTGTTACACATTTACACTAACTCAAATGGTTTTGTCCTCATGAGTCTTCTCTTTAGTTCAATGTTGTCAAGAAGCTGGATTGCCTCGACATTCACATGACTATGCAGCCTCTGCTCGTGACTTGCTGCTGTTCTCTTGATTACTTCGGTCACAGTTTCCATACCCAGGTCCGGGTGGAGGTTGCTGTTACGTATATACCAAGGAGCATCAACAATGTTCCTCAGTATTTTGTTTTGAAATCTCTGGATAATATGTAGGTTACTAGCTTTGGTACAGCCCCAGAGTTGGCACCCATATACCCATACTGGCCTCAGTACTTGTTTGTAAATGGATAATTTATTATAAATGGATAATGTTGAATTTTTTCCAGTCATCCAATACAATTTCTTGTACCTCATATCTAGCTCCCCTCTTTTCTTTTTGACATGGACTTTCCAGCGCAGCCTCACGTCTAGGGTGATGCCCAAGTATTTTGCTGATGTTGCATAAGGAACTTGGGTATCATTTATTCTAACTGGGAAATTTTCTATTTTTTTATTTGTGAAGTTAATGTGTGCCGATTTAGACTCATTTAATTTTATTCGCCATTTTCTGGTCCAGGTATGTATTGTATTTACTGAGAGTTGCAACTTATCAGTCGCTTCTTCACTAGTGTCTCCTATCGCTAGTATAGCTGTATCATCAGCGAAGGTGGCAATAGTGTTCTGTTCTAGTTCTGGAATGTCACACGTATACAATAGGTACAAGACCGGACCTAATACGCTCCCTTGTGGCACGCCAGCTTTGATCTCCCTTAAATCGGTGTACACTTCTTCTTGTTTAACTCTGAAATATCTATTCACAATGTATGATTCTAGGATTTCAGAATACTGTTTAGGCATGAACGTTCTTAGTTTATAGTTTAAACCCTCATGCCAGACTTTATCAAATGCCTGTGCTACGTCCAAGAAGATTCTAGAGCAGACTTTCTTTTCTTCTAATGTTTTTTCTATTATATTTATTATTCGGTGAACTTGATCTATAGTGGAATGTTTATTTCTGAAACCAAATTGGTGATTTGCTATAAGATTTTTTTTCTATTATTGGTTTTAATCTTTTCAATAGGAGTTTTTCAAATAATTTTGACATCACCGGAAGGAGTGATATTGGTCGATACGATGTCACCTCATTAGGAGGTTTACCTGGTTTAGCGATCATAATGACTTCGGCTACTTTCCAGAGTCTCGGAACATATCTCAATCTAAAAGCAGCATTTATTAGGTTTGTCAGCTTAACTATGACTTTTTTTGGGAGATTTTTTAATAGTTCTCCTGTTATGAGATCATATCCTGGAGCTTTCTTAGGATTTATATTCTCTTTTATCTCTGTTGATACTTCCCTAACTGATGTCAACGTTATTATTCCTTCCGATTGGAATGGTTCTTCCCATCTCAGTTCTTCACCATCATTGCCGTTGGATTTGAACGTGCTTTCTAAATAATCTGCAAATCTTTCTGCTTTCTGTTCGTTA
The DNA here is from genome assembly GCF_917563875.1 of Diabrotica virgifera virgifera. Classification (NCBI taxonomy): domain Eukaryota; kingdom Metazoa; phylum Arthropoda; class Insecta; order Coleoptera; family Chrysomelidae; genus Diabrotica; species Diabrotica virgifera. The sequence goes on from NC_065452.1 coordinate 17,038,892, forward strand.
CTTCTAGTCCAGTTGCCGTTTTCCAACTTGATAGGAGGAGAATGAATAATTGGTCTCTTCATTATTTTTGTTGCCTTCTATAACGAATAATCTGTGTTCTGGTCAGCTGTTAAATTACTTAAAAAAGAATCAATTGTTGAATTTTTTATATTCTTTATTTCCCTTTTTAGTTTTTGTGTAGCATTATTTATAGTAGTTTTGTCTCGTCGAGCTCTGTATTGCTGCCATTTCTTTTTTAACTTTCTTTTTTCTAATATCAGTTCTCTGGTTTCTTTTGGATAATTGTTCCCTTTTGTTCTGGGAGTTATTGTGGGAGTATTTTCCCAAGCTACCTGTTGAATAGTTTTTATAAAATATTCTAATTCGTCATCAAGTTGCCTGGTGTTTCTCAATGGCACAGCAAGATTAATTTTGTGTTCAATGTTTATTTTGAAGCTCTCCCAGTGAGTTTTTTTATTAGTCAATATTGGATTGAACTCTTTTTTGATTACTGTATCACTCATAGTTAAAATTATCGGTGAGTGATCAGAGTTCATGTCGCAGCCATCATTGATATCCAGATAGTTAGCTGAGATATTTTTGTAAATAAAGAAATCTATCAGGTCTGGAATTTTGTTCCTATCGGTAGGCCAGCATGTTGGTCTACCAGTAGATATTACTTCACCCTTTTGTTCTTTAACAGCTGACAATAGTTCTTCTCCTTTAGTTGTAGTTAGCCTAGAGCCCCAGTGGGTATTCTTTGCATTAAAGTCGCCACCGATGATGTATCTTTTTCCTAAAGTGTTCAGAAACTTCTTGTACTGTTCTCTTTTAATGGAGTGTCTAGGAGGACAATATATTGAACTTATATTTATGATATGTGTTTTCATCTTTACACAAACTCTTGTAGCTTGTATGTGCTCAGTTGCATATTTTAATTCCTCATGATGCGAGATGTTATCTTTAATTATAATAGCGCTTCCTCCTTTAGCTGCAGTATCTGGGTGTACAGTTGAATATACTCTGTACATAAATTGATTTCACACTTTTATTTTTGTTTCTCTTAAAATTTCTTTTCTACTGATAAATTTTTTATTCAGTGCCAGTTTCGTAATAAAGTAAATATTTGTAGGTGTCTGATTTTCGTTACAAATATACTTCTACTAATACATTACTTGTAGTCTAATCAAATAAAATTACAACCCCTCTATGGCTCAGTGGTAAGAGCGCCTACCTTTGGATCGAAAGGTCCGAATGGTCGTGAGTTCGAATCTCACCAGGGACAGAAGTTTTTTCGTTTATTATAAATTAATAAATGAAAATAGTTTCTGTCCTTGTGGGATCGGTACTCACCGGAGGGATCGCAGACGTTCGGATACAATTAGCGTCTCCTTGCAAAGACCATGACGTCGACTTTGCAAAGTAACAAGACACTTACTCAACACACACACTACACATGACACTAGGTACCTAACTGCAAAATTCACCGTACCTACCATGCCAATGGCCATTAGTTGTCGAGGCATTAGTTAAATAAAAAAAAATAAAATAAAATTAAAATTCACGTAATCAGTGGGGTAACAAACTCCGTCGGGGCTCCAGCGGAATTGGAAATGGGGCCGCCTTTAAATAAATTACTAAATGCAACTCGTGTAACAAAAACTTATATGTCTTATAGCCTAGTAAATGAATGTGAAATTCGTGTAATTTTCAGTGTCACCACCGAAGTGGTTAAGTCAATACTTTTCGAGTTATTTGCCGGTGAAAATGTTCATTGTTCAACAAGAAAACCAAAAAAAGAATGAAGTCCATCGACACAGTAATAGCAAATTTGTAGTTCATGAAAAATTGTTCTTATTCGTCAAATTCCAAATCGAATATTTCAACACAAAATAATCAAAAAATTAAACACTTTTCGGGGAAAACTCATTTTGAAAACTATTTTTTATAAAGGTTTCTAGCATCAAAACTAAGAAAGTTACGCTCAAAATAAAGTTAAGCCTTTTTTTGGTAAAAAAATCGTGATAATCTCCCTCTATTTAGCACTCCAAATGAAACTACTCATTACCGTTTTACAAATTAAGTAGGTACTTAACTTTTCTTAGATGACCTGTAAGTTTCAAAGTGCTTATTTTTTAAAAGGGTTCTAGTTGAAAGGGCTTGAAAGAGTCACTAATTACGAGTATATGCAAATTTTGAACAGCCATAACTTAATCAATTTTTGTCTTACAGAAAAACAAAGTAAAACCAAAATATTTGCAAAATCAAAACCTACATTTATTTACTCTTTGAGAGTTTTCGTATCACTAATAAAGTTTAAAAAGTTATTTTGATAAAAGGGCATTTTCCAAAACAAAAAATAACTTTTTTTACTATAAAACCAATTTTTTTTCAAAAATAAGAACTTTGAACCGGTCAAACTTACACATCATATTATAAACAATACATAGGTATGTAAAGTAAATGGTAAAGCACTAACGATTGACTTTATTTGGGGTGCTAAACAGGGGGAGATTTTCACGATTTTTATACTAAAAAAACGTGCCAACTTTATTTTGAGCGCAACTCGCTTAGTTTTGATGCTAGAACCTTTTATAAAAAATATAAATAAAGCTTTTTTTTTATTTATTTAAAAAAAGTTTTCCTCGAAATGTGCTTCATTTTTGGTTGTTTTACGTTGAAATATTCGATTTGGAATAGGACCAACAATACAATTTGTCATGAGCTACAACTTTGCTTTTATTGTGTCGATAGACTTTATGAATACACCATTTTTTTTTTGTTTTTTATAAGCTATATTTTTGCTAAAAGTATTTTTTCGATAATATTTAATTCGATAAAATATCTATTTTTTGAGTTATTTGCGAAAAACCGTCTAAAAACGTGTTTTTTTTGTTGAAAAATAAACAATTTCACTCGCAAACAACTAGAAAAGTATTGACTTAGAAAAAGAAACTCTATAGAACAAAAGTTGGTTATAATTAGTCAATTTATCCATTTCGGGTCTTATTTTAAACGTATCTTTTTCACTTCCAAGAAGGGATCACTTTCACCCCCCTCCCCCAAGTAAAAGCAACCAACGACACAAGTCCAACTTTAAAGTGAAGGGTACGTAGAACTTAAATCCGAATTGTCAAGCAAATCCATCGTGACGCTGATAAGTACACTTCAAAACAGTCATTTACTGGACTATTAGTGTATTCATGCACTGTTTATGACAACTGACATTTTTCATCTTTATTGGTATAGAATAAAATAGAACAAAAATTAGTAAATGATTAACATTACATTGGCCACCCAGTATAAATAATGATGTTGTTGTTTATATTATTGAATAGAGAATTGAACAACCTATCAAATGAGCTACCACACAACCCCTATGCCCATTTAAGAAAATAATCGATTACATCATCACGCCCAGATGGATGACATCATTAGTGTGATATACAGTGAGCACGTAAAGGTTGGAATAAATTCATTTTTTCGAGAATGGACGATTTTGGAAAAAAAATCCCGAAACAGGTCAATTTTTATTTTTAAATTGCGACTTTTTGGCATATATCTCACACTAGTGACGTCACCCATCTGTGAGTGATGACGTCATCGATGATTTTTTTTAAATGAGAATAGGTATCGTGTGATAGCCCATTTGAAAGGTAATTGAATTCTCTATCCAGTAGTATAAACACTAACATAATTATTTATACAGGGTGTCCAAATTTTTTTAATTTAATTTATTGACATAAAAAGAGGAATGTATGTAATTTATTTAATTCAAAATACATTTTACTGCTCTCAGAAAACAGAAAAAAATGTTTATTTAACAAATAAATATTGTTTTTTGCTTAAATTCAATATTAATGCAGCCACCCACCTGCCTCTTGGCAGTTTGAGCATTTAATTTAAGCGAAAAGCGATGATTATTTTTCAAATAAACATTTTTTTCTGTTTTCTGTGAGCAGTAAAATATATTTTGAATTAAATAAATTACATACATCCTTTTTTTGTCAATAAATTTAATGCAAAAAATTTTTTTTGGACACCCTGTATAAATAATTATGTTAATTTTTATACTACTGAACAGAGAGGATTGAATTCCCTTTCAAATGAGCTATCACACGACCCCCATTCTCATTTAAAAAATCATCGATGGCGTCACGCACAGGTGGGTGACGTCACTAGTATGAGATATATTCCAAAAAGTCGTAATTTAAAAATAAAAATTGACCTGTTTCGGGATTTTTTCCAAAATTGTCCATTATCGAGAAAATGAATTAATTCCAACTTTTACGTGTTCATTGTATATGCCAAAAATTTATAATTTAAAAATAAAAATCGAAATATTTCTGGATTTATCTCCAAAATCGCCCATTCTAGAGATAATGAATTTATTCCATAGTTTTGCCCCTCACTATACAGGGTGAGCCACGCTCAACGGGACGGAGCCTACTGGGGAAACAGCTAAAGGTATTAAAAATTCCTTCCGTAGGAATACGTAGGTCAGTACCGGCTACAAATTAAAATTTGTGAAATATATACAGGGTGTCCCAATTTAGCGTAATGATATAAAGTTATATATTTTTAAATGGAACAACCTATATTTTACTTTAATTTTGAATTCTACTGAACAAAATAATGTTATTTTATTCAACATTCCCTATACCTATTTTTGACAGATTTCGATTTATGTGGGTTTTTCTGAAAATGTACTATTCGCGAAATTAATTAATTACACATTATCGTATGAATTTTAATTAACGTCTTTTTGTCAGTTAATTGTCAACTGTCCATGCTTTACATCAGAATAATTACCATTTGAAACTAATCTACAGAGTGTTCGCAATCTGAAGTGTCAATGCTGTACAATATTTTGTATAATTACTTTCTTAACTTAAATGGGACACCCTGTATTTTACTTTAATTTTGAATTCTGATCAAAAAAATAATATTACTTTATTAAACAATCCCTATACTTATTTTTGATAATTTTCGATTTATTTGCATTTTTTTGAAAATGCACTATTCTAGAAATTAATTAATTATACTTTATTAGGTACATAAAGTTCTAACTTAAACAAAATACCCTATATTTGAATGCTGTAACAATTATTATAATCATAATTAAATTAACATTAAATGTCGTTAATTACATAGCTCATTATACATTATAAAGAATGCCATGAAAAAACAAAAGGTACCTAGCTGTCAAACTAATAGTCACACTATTAACTGTATTGCTCTCAATTAATAGAAATGGCAGATTATTCAATTGAAGACCGAGTAAATATGATTTTAATACATGGTGAATGTGATTGTGATCAAAACACTTTGTTAACATCAAGAGTCTATGCTGAGAGATTTCCCTTAAAACGTCATCCTCGTAAAGAAGTATTTGAAAGAGTCTTAAAAAGGTTTCGTGAAACTGGCAGTGTTGTATATACTAAACGAAAATTGATAAATCCCATAACTGAAGATGAAAATACCGAATTAGAAGTTATTCAATCAGTTATACTTTTGCAGTCATACAGTCATACAGTCATACTTTTGCAAAATATCCCTTTAAATATTAGAAGAACAATGTTTCTGCAGCTAGACGGTGGTCCAGCACATTACACGCGTAATGTTAGAGAATATTTAGACAGAAAATTTCCCGGAAAGTGGATAGGTAGGGGTGGTGCTGTCAATTGGCCTCCTAGATCACCTGGGTTAACATCAATGTACTTTTTTTTGGGGATATATTAAAAGTTTGGTTTATCAAACTCCACCTACAACCGCGGAAGACATGAAAACGCGTATTCGTAATGCGTTTGCAACAGTTACTCCAGAAATGTTAAGAAAAGTTAAACAAAATCTTGGACACAGAGTGAGGTTATGTATTGAAGAAAATTGACACCATTTTTAACATCTAATGTAAATTATTTTTTTCCAGTATGTTTTGTTTAACTTTATGTAATAAAGTGTAATTAATTAATTTCAAGAATAGTGTATTTTCAAAAAAACGCAAATAAATCGAAAATTATCGAAGATAGGTATAGGGATTGTTTAATAAAGTAATATTATTTTTTTGATTAGAATTCAAAATTAAAGTAAAATACAGGGTGTCCCATTTAAGTTAAGAAAGTAATTATACAAAATATTGTACAGCATTGACACTTCAGATTGCGAACACTCTGTAGATTAGTTTCAAATGGTAAATATTCTGATAAAGCATGGACAGTTGACAATTAACTGACAAAAAGACGTTAATTAAAATCCATGTGATAATGTGTAATTAATTAATTTCGCGAATAGTACATTTTCAGAAAAACCCAAATAAATCGAAATCTGTCAAGAATAGGTATAGGGAATGTTGAATAAAATAACATTATTTTGTTCATTAGAATTCAAAATAAAGTGAAATATGTTGTTCCATTTAAAAATATAAAACTTTATATCATTACGCTAAATTGGGACACCCTGTATATATTTTACAAATTTTAATATGTAGCCGGTACTGACCTACGTATTCCTACGGAAGGAATTTTTAATATCTTTAGCCGTTTCCCCGGTAGGCTCCGTCCCGTTGAGCGTGGCTCACCCTGTATAATAAAGTTAATATTGTCTGAGTAGCTACAAGTAATTATAATGTAATATCTGGCTATACTAAACAACTGGTTTATGAAACGTAATGGGATAACCAACGTAAAAAGCATCGTAATATTGAACTATGGGGCCAAACTTCTGTATTTTACGATTTTTTAGTAGTCAGTTTTAATTACACCATTCTACTACGAGGAAAACGTCAATTCGATACCAATCGTCTGTCTGTTTCACTCTTATGTTTTGTAGTAAAGCAGCCACTAATTTCCATATTTCCATTAAAATTTAGCTTCGCTCCTTTATTTCTCTATCCCATGCAGAGTTTTTCCTCAAAGAGCCATCAAAACCTTTATTATTACTATTATTAACATAAAATACGCCAATAATTGTTCATGCTGTCAGCTCCAACAAATATATTATACTAAGAAGCCGTTGGTCTGAGAGAAAATACGTTGGTCTATACGTATATAGTATAAGGCTCAACGTCGGAAAAACAAAAATTTAAAAAAAGACGGTTCTTTAATATTATTCTCCATGCTCCCTCAAACAGCGTAGCGGCTACCTGGCTGCTGGTACAGGTTGCGTTCATTATTGCGCAGCACACCCGTACAGGTAAAAATATTGAATTTATTAATATTTTAAGAAAATCATTTTTTTAGTGACCAGCCAGAACGATTTAATGTTGTTGTCGGGTATCTCAGTAATATATTAGTTGTTAGAGAGAGATGGAGGAAGAGTAGACTGACAAAAAAGAGATAGTCATAAACATAAGTTCAAACATAAAAATAAATTAGCTGACATGAAACCGAAACCACGGAAAGACAAATTCAACTCAATAAACATGCTAGTTAGGAATATTAAGGGAACTTAATGCTTATAAGTTCTAATTTATGTCTTTTATGTAATCTGAGTTTATCTTTTTTATCTCTTTTGGTTGGTTTTTCATTGGAAGTTCCTCCTCAAGGCAAATTTCCCATCACAACGCAAATTTTTAGATCCGCCACTGCCTCTGGCTTGAACAAATCTTTAATTCTAGTCCGCAATTCCGAAATGGCAGACGGTGGATCTGTCTGACTCGTTCAGAATTCCCCATATGTACGCATCTGGTGGCGTTAGCCTGCATCTGTAACATAAAATAAAAAAGCTAAACTAAAAAATACCATAAAAAGGAATTTGTTTACAAAGATTTAACTTTGATGGCCTCAAAAACGGTATGTATCTGTTACAGTTCAAGTTGATTCTCAATTAGAGTTGACTTTTCCTAGTTCGAGTCAACTTCAACTGAAACGAGTAGTAAAAGTTGATTTGAAAAATTTAAATCAACTTTTACTAGTTGAAGTTGACTCTTCCTAATCTTTGTTAGTAAAAGTAGATTATACAATTTATACGAGTACAATCTCACGTGCATTTTTGGTGAGTGTGCGTCTCTTTGCTTTGACCGTTTCAACTACTTATTAGTCCAGGCTGTAACGTCGCCCCCGTTAGGTAAATTATTCTGATTCGGTTTTTTTGCACAAACTTACTCAAACAAATACCTACATCCTTATAACAAATACACAGTGTCAGGCGGTACCGCGGTCGAAAAGTTGTTTAGCCAATTTTTGTTAACCAAATTCACAAAAATAATTCTTATCTACTCTACCTCATATTATGTATAAGTTTTTATTGTGTGAAAATTGTAAATATAGACAGCAGTACATGAAGGGTTTAAAGTGTGCCTGAAGTAATAATGTATTTTTTATACAACCGTGTTAAAAATGCAATTTTTAGCACTCCATACGAGCGTTAAAAATACTACTTTAAGGCACTAGTGCTTTAAAAATTTTTTAGGCACTTCAATTCGTATTGACCTCGTATTGACCGTATAGACAATTTTGATGTAATGTCAAATAAATATAAAAATGGAATGTCAGTCAAGTTCAAGTAAAAGTTTTTGTAGATATTGTCCTGTAATTACGTTTGTAGAAAAAATATTGTATGATATGCGTGTTAAAAAGTACATTTTTAAGGCACTCATGTGAATTGCAGAACTCGCTATCGCTCATTCTGCAAACTTTCACATGCGTGCCTTAAACGTGTACTTTTAACACTTATATCATAAATAACTATTAAATGGGATTTACTTTTTCGCACTGTTTTTTAGCACACTTTCATATAATCAATTATCCTTAACTTTCGCCTTGTTATGGTGATGACATGTGAGGAATAAATTACAAAAAAAGTTTTGACAGTTTTGTGGTTTGACAGAAGTTTGAATTTTTAAATGTCAAAGTTCTAAAAAATTATAAAATAGGAATGTATTTGCGTAAAGTACTTTTTGCGCACTTAAGCGATGTATAGCACTCGCCCCGCTCGCGCACTTAACTTCTCGTGCGTGCGCAAAAAATATACTTCACGAACTGTTTTATAAATAACTAAGTATTTCACTTTGGACAATTTTTTTTAGATTATTTTGGTAATTCGGAGCAAAAAAGGTCTCTTGTGATTTTTCTCTAAAATTGATAATTTTCAAGTTATACTCGATTTAAAATTGAAAAATGCGAAATGACCATTTTTAAGGTTTAATAACTCGATTAAGAACTATTATGAAAGTCAGAAAGTCACCTAATCAAATTTTAAAGCCCCCCCCCCCCTACAAGATCCTGAAGAAATTTTTGTCATTATTTTACTACTAAGCTGTTATTTTTAATTATCAACAATAAGCGCTAAAAGCGTATTGAGGCGGCCGTCAATAGTGCCAGTAAGATCCTCCATTCCGACCGTCCAATGGTGCATCTCAGTCGCACTCACATTGACAGCCGCCTCAATACGCTCCTAGCGCTCATTGTTAATAATTAAAAGTAACAGCTCAGTAATACAATAATGACAAATATTTCTTCGGTACCTTGTAGGGGGGTCATTAAAATTTGATTTGGCGACTTTCTGACTTTATAATAATTTTTAACTGAGTTTTCAAGCCTAGAAAATAGTCATTTTCGCATTTTTCAAATTTTAAATCGCGTATAACTCGAGAACAATAAATTTCACAGAAAAATCACAAAATACCTATTTTGCTATGAATGACCCAAATGATGTAAAAAAATGACCGAAGTGAATTTCTTTCTGTGAAATTGTTTAAAAAAATTGTTTAAACAATTTTTCGATTACGGTACCACCTGACACCCTGTGGATTCGTTATAAGGGCCTCTTTTTGAGTAAGTTTGTGCAAAAGAATCGAACTGGAATAATTTACCTAACGGGGGCGACGATACAGCTTGGACTATAAATATAACGATTTGAACATAATATACAGTAACATTTAATTTCTAGAATCGGTTGTTTGTGTGAATCAACTTTTACTAAATGGCATTGGGAAGAGTATACTTTAACTAGTTGGAGTCTACTTTTACTAGTAAATGTTGAATAAAAATCTTCATTTTATATTTGTTATCAACTTTTACTAAAACCAGCCGTTTGAGTCGACTCGAACTAGGAAAAGTCAACTCCAACTGGATAATCAACTTGAACTGTAACATATCTATTAAAAAAGTTTATTAAATATGAACTACAACATTATTTTCGCTTAAATTCTTAAATTTTTTCCCATTAGTTCCAGTATACATAAAGTTCGATATGTATTTCACGAAAAATTAAATATGAAGAATTATGTATTGGATTAATAAAACCGAAAACGTCCAAAACTATACTAAATTTACAGTCAAGATGCAGTAGAAATAAACAAATCAAGACACGTTAATTGCTACTACGAGCACTCCCGAATCATAATTTACAATGTATAAACTTTGTAAATCATGAGTTATGATTTACAATGTATGTACATTGTAAATTATGATTCGAGAGTGCTCCTAGTGCATTTAACGTGTCTTGGTTTGTTTATTTCTACTGCATCTCGATTGTAAATTTAGTATAAAAACTATATCAATGCCGGAGAAAGATTTTTAAGATACAGTTTCTAGTAAGAATCCCAGATTGGTTTATATATATGAGCCCAAAATGACAAATGCATTAGATGTGTTCAGTTTGAGAGTACAGTAAATAAAATTGATACTTCGGCAGTAACAGCAAAATTCGATTGTATTTATGAAAAAGGATAAAGTTTTCGACATTATAAACACACGAAAATATCGACAAAACCTTTACCTCTACGTCACTTCGATATACGGAAAGTGTTGAATACACCGTATGATAAAAGCATGCTCTTGTATCACTCGCAAGCTTTGTGTTTACCTCAAAATTTTATAACAGTAGATCTAGGAAAGTTTGTTGGTTTTATTTACATGCAGCTAATGGCAAATGAGCAGCTAACGAAATACCGACAATTTTGAACATGTAATGTCATAGGTAGCATTTCATGTATAGCAAAATCTGATGAAATTTAATCCTTATTTATTGATTGTGACTGCTGCTTTGGTTAAAATAGGAATATACAACTATTTTAGCATTCCTTTCACGTCATGGCGTCGTCTCCATCGCATCAAAGAGTCAAACCTCAAAACTTATTAGGTGCACATGCCTACATAATATTTACCTGCTGTGTAAATGAAAATTTATTTAAAAATTAATAAACATTTTCAATTTCGTTGCAACAGTAAACTACAGCCGCATTATATTTTAGTTCAATCAGAGAGTGTTAGAAGTGCCCCTATCGGTTTCAAGACTTAGTAGGTGGCGTTCATACTTGGGTGATAAAAGATTAGCGATATATCGTAAACGATGTACGATGCGCGATAAATAGAGACGATAAATAGGTTCACTACCGCTCGATTGCACAACATGTCGCAAGTGATATATCGTTCGACGTGCAACGTGTCGTGTCGGTCGCCCTCGCGATTTGTTTCACACGATATTTCAGGCTCAAGTACATGTCGGGAAGAAAAGAAGACAGCTCTGTGGTTCTTTTCATTAACTTAGTGATTTTATCGTTCGTTCTGTTTGAACCTTCCTAGCAATATATCGTGGCAATAAAATGTCGCGTATCGGATATCGCCCGAGTATGAATTGCGATCGATTGTGGAAAAGATGGCGGCGCGTGATACAACCACGTTAACGACTGAGTTAAATAAATTAAAGAAAAATGAACTAATCGACATAATTGTGACGTTAAAAGCACCAGTGAATGTTGCAAATCCACAAGTGATTACCTATATAAATAAAATTGGTGAATTTATAAACAGCAAGAGCGACAATAAATCTTGTGATTTGGTAGATACCGTAACCCAGGGGTTCCCAAACTGGGGGGCGCGCCCTCCCTGGGGGGCGTGAGGACATATCAGGGGGGGCGCGAGACAAGTTGAACATTAAATTAAATTTAGTTATTTTTCTAAAATTCAAAATTAACCGCTTGTTAAACTGTATCTGGTAACGCAGAGTAAGCAAAAGTTATCTCAAATACCTCTTTTTGACAATACTGTGAAACGCCGCATTGATGATATATGACCGAAGACATACAAAACCAGGTAGTTGATGCAGTAAAATAATCGCCATTTTTTGTTATTCAGCTAGACGAGAGTACTAACATATAATTATCATATTATCATATTCATAACACAATGTTATCAGTTAATTGTTTATGTTCGGTGTATTCAAAACGAAAGAATGAAGGACGAGCTACTCTTTTCTACAGAGTTGGAGACTGGAGACCACGACAAAAGCTGTTAATGTTATGAAAGCAGTGTGAGAGTTTTTTGACAAACATGAACTATCTTGGCAAAAACTGATCAGTTTATGTACAGATGGCGCAACTTCAATGCTTCGTTTTCGTTCAGGCTATTTGTAATTAGTAATAGAAAAAAATGCTGATGTGATTGGGATACATTGTTTTATACATCGACAAGCCTTGTCAGCAAAAACCCTTCCAAATGAACTTAGGGATGTCTTAAAGTTGTGTATTAAAGTAGTGAAGTACATAAAAAACAGTGTGTTGAATACTCGACTGTTTAAAACTTTGGTGTCATCGACCTTCCTGAGTCCCCGATTGTTCACACTGCAGTATACTGCATAAGGATTTATTGGTCCTGAAAATTTAGAAAGTGATCACAAAACACTGCTACTTCATACAGAAGTACGATGGCTATTAAAAGGAAACATGTTGGCAAGATTATTTGACCTTTAAGATGAAGTAATCACCTTGGAACATCAAAAGCAAAATGAGCTAAACATGGCCTTCAAAAAACATTGTACCCAAGTAATATTGGCCTATTTGTCAGACATCTTTGACTCGTTGAACAGCCTTCACCTAAAACTGCAGGGTGGAAACTCAAATATAGTAGTTACTCATTGTGATGGAGGCCTAATTACTCAACTTTGGAGGCGTAAAATATCAGCAAACCCCTGAAATTATTCAAATTTCTCTAAAGTAGAGCCAATCTCAGAAGAAACACGCTTCAAGGACATTTATGAAGGACCAAGTTTAAAAATCCAAATATCAAACCATTTGGAGAGCCTAATTGAAGAGTTCCGAAATACTTCCCAAACACTTGTGACGATTTTATTTACAGAATCCATTCCATGTCAACTGATCCAATCCATGTCAACATAGACTCCCTGCCTGAATCACTTCAAGAAGATGCTTTGCAAATAAATCCAAATGATTTTTTGAATGATTCCTCTGCCAAATACTTTGTTATAATGGACAAACCTTCATTTTGGTTAAAATATTTCAAAGTGTATCTTAGTGTATCACGGGAAGCTCTTCATTTATATTTGCCTTTTTCAAGTAACTATTTGTGCGATTTTCAACAATTGTGGCAATTAAAACAAAGTATCGGTATAAACTTGATGTTGCTAGTGACTTGCGCTGTGAGCTTACTAAAACTCAGCCACGAATAGGCATACTAGTAAATAAAATGAAAGCACATCCATCTCACTAACCAACCTAATATATTTTTCTTGTATTAATAATTTTTGTATTTTATGGAAACTGATATTATACTATCTTATGACAGAATAAATAAATGTTTTGTTTTCAAGCTAATACTTATTTGTTTTGATTTTGTTCCTATTTAGGCGCATACAATTTATTGTAAAGGGGAGGCGCGAGAAGCTTTCATTTCAACAAAAGGGGGCGTGGTACAAAAAAGTTTGGGAACCCCTGCCGTAACCTGTTCTCACTGTGACACATTATCAGACAGGACCATTACCATTAAAAAGGAACTTAACACTTTAAGTAAACTTACATATCATCTAGAAAAAAGGTGCCAAGAACAAGAAGATCTAATTTTTTTCCTAAAACAATTAAAAGAGAATTCAGATTCAGATTCACCAAAGATACATACAACGCCATCTACTAGTATTATTGCGAACTCCAAAACACATTATAAGACCAATTTAAATATTGGCGAAAAAAAGAAAGAAGAACACAAACAAAACTTCATGGACAGAGCAGAAAAAGTGAACTGTTAATTACTCAGAAAAAACCTGACGTAAATAAACAAGGGAATTCCCAAACACTAACAAAAACAGATGTTTCGAAAGGACTGCTTCTTGAACAAAGCAGATTAAAAATGGATCAGTTCATTAATTTAGTAGAGGACGAAAAACCTACTAACGATGAAATATCTATAAATGAAGCAGAAAATGATCAAGAATGGAAAACTATTATTCGTAGGCGACATCAGTTTAACGGACGAAGAAAAATTATAGTAGGTAGCAATAGAAATAGCGATGAGGTTAAGGGTGTTCCAAAAATTTCAACTCTACATGTTACAAGAATTAATAAAGAAACTACAACTGACTCTCTAACCGAGTTAATTAAAGTGAATTTTCCTGAAGCAACATGTGAAATGATTCAATCGAAACATCCAACAATTTACTCATCGTTCAAAGTAAATATATGTTCAGGGAACTTCAACAAGGCCATGAATCCCGAAGTTTGGCCTCACGGAGCTGTTGTAAGCCGTTTTTTTTACCACAAGAAAAAACAGACAGAAGAAGCTTAGTTTTTGATCCAGATTTTACATTAAGTATTAAATATCCCAAGTGTTAGTCAGAAGACTGGTCTTAAATTGGATAAGTTAGAAGTATTCAATTCTCAATTCAATTAGACAGAAGCGATTATTAGACCAATAATAATAATTGGATTGTCATCTCCTTCACCTTTGTTGGTCTGTGTCCATTGAACTGGCAAGAACCACGATTTTTTATCGAGCAGGGAACCCTGTTGCCCTTTGAGCACTCCTAACACATTTAATGTTTTAACATCGACTCGGAGTCGCTATAAATATTATATAGTTATCATGTAAACCATATTTCTCGATGTTACCTATTTCATAAGGTTGCTAGTTCCATGTGCTAGGCAGAACGTAAGTATTACCACATTTTTTCTTCAACTAGTCACAATTTTAACCTTTTGCATTCATTCTAACGTGGAAATACTTCGTTCTAGACACTGAAGATGATCTGATCTAGATCGAAAACGTTTTGCAAATCCTTTTGGATGACTTTTAATAGTTTTTAATAAACTTTTTTTATACCATTGTACAAACGAAGTTTTTACTTCTGTATGATTTTTTAATTATGGTATACAGCCTGCTACTGGGTATTTTCCCATTGGTTTTGTTTTAATAATTTAATATTTAAAATACCATTTTACATCCTACCAGATTAAAAACATTGGGAACATTGGGAAAATTTATTTATTTATACGCAAAACACGCCGTTCAGACCATGGGAATTTTTATGAAATATAACTGTAAGATTAAATAATTACATATTATTTTGAACGAAACTCAAACTTACTTTTATACAAAATTCTTAACTACCCTTGGGTAAGTAAGGTAAAAGTATATAGAACATTAAGGGCCGGTTGTTCGAACGCTAATCAACAATGATCAAATATTTAATTATTGTCACCAACTGTCAATGTCAACTTTGATTGGGTTGCTGAAAACATAATTGATTATAATTATGAGATTAGTTAATCAATTAACATAACAATTATTAACATAATTGATTAACTAATTTCATAATTGTTATCCATAATTATGTTTTCAGCAACCCAAACAAAGTTGACATTGACAGTTGGTGACAGTAATTAAATATTTGATAATGATCATTTTTGATTAGCGTTCGAACAACCGGCCTTTAGTTGTATAGTTAACAATTAAAAAAAATTAGTACAGCTAAAGGCAAGACCACGCGGTGAAGTAAACTGTGCCTGAAATTCGGGCTTTGACTATAACATATATAATATATATGTTATAGTCAAAGCCCGAATTTCAGGCACTCCTAGGTTTGACTAGGCAATCCTCAGGTCTGACTGACGGTCTTAGTCAAAGGCCGAAATAAATTACAGTTTCGGCCTTCGACTAGTCAAACCTAGGAGAGACTAAGTTGGTCAGACAAAGGTCGAAATTTAATTTTATGAAATCGGGGTTTGACTAGTCAAACCCCGATCAGCTATTAACATGTCGTAATTTTTTAGATTAGGTTTAATATAACGTCATTTTTAATTGTACTGTTTATTTTTATATTGTTGTAATTAAAATAAAAATGTTAGTTTTTATTCTCGCATGTTGAGGCATTATTGCATTTAGAGTTGCACAATACGTTAGACCTTTTACACTTACATGGTCTTGAACAGCACTTCTTATTGCAGTGATATTTTATAAATCCTCGTCCTCCAAATTTAAAATCTTTTGCACTAATTTCTCTTAGAGAGAGCCTAACGTCTGGAACATCTTCGAAATTAAGAAAATTCTCTTTGCAGTCTCTTATTAGATTTCTTGGAAAAAGTGTGTTTATTGTTCCGCATTCCATACCAACTCTATATAAACCGTAAATAATAATTATTGTTTTATATTGTATGATACCCAAAATATTTCGAGCATCTCCTTGGCACGCGTTCCAGCATGCCTTGTGCACATACAGAAAAGATTAAAATAAATAAATAAATGCGATTGAAGGTCTTCATGCCCAGGCTAATGCTATGAAACAGTGAAAAAAATGTCCTCCGATCGGAAAAATTGTAACAATACCTATCCCCAGTTTTGATAGAGCCAAAGAGGATGCTCGAAATATATTGAGTAGCATACAAGATAAAACAATTGACGGTTTATATAGAGTTAGTACGAAACACGGAACAATAAACACACTTTTTTCAAGAAATCAAATAAAAGAATGCAAACAGAAATTTCCTAATTTCGAAGATGTTCCAGACGTTAAGCTGTCTCTGTCTCTAAGAGAAATCAGTACAAAAGATTCTAAAGGCTATAGCGGAATAAGATGGTCAAAATTGCACCAGGCTCGATTCAGTTTTGGGATTAGCCATTCGAAATTATATAATTTAATACTCACTCAGCCAAATTTTCAAGTACCTAGGTGCTTCTGGGGGTCCGCTATGGAAAAAAACGTGTTTTTTTGAAAATAATTTTTTTCAGGCGCCGTATTGATGCAAGAGATCTGAAAAAATTCACGAAGGCGTATCTTAACAATACAAAGCTGCCTGATTTTTTTCAGATTTTTAGCGGTAAAATTGAGCCCAGGAAAAAAATTTAAATTTTCAGAAATTTTTTAGGTTATGTTGGAAATTTTTCGCCAACTTTAAAATAATGTTTTTTTATTAAATTTTTTTCGTTCTTTCAAATGGCATAGGCATCAATATCATTTTCGACGTGGAAAATACTTAAAAATTTGAAAAAACTATTTTTTTTGGCATTGTTCTGAAGTTTTTGGCTTATAACCTCAACGACATTCAGCTAAATTAATGATCATTTACATTTTTATTTGTATTCTTACCTTTACAATCAAAATCAGCTATTAAAACTTATTTTTTCCCTACAGCCTGCACAAAAATCCAAAAATCCCGTTTTCGGCGTTTTTACTAAATAGCCTCAAAAATCAGTCAAAAATTAATTTTTTTTAACGTTTAAAAAATTAAAATTTTGTTGTTATCGATAGAATATAATACAATTAATACTTAAATAAATGAGTTGTTTGCACAATTATTTGAATTTCATATATAATAATATCGTCCCACTAAGGGTACCCTGCCATAGGCTTATAAAAATCAATAAATTAACTTTTTTAACGTTTAATTTTTCGACTCATAACCTCAACAACATACAGCTAAGTTAATGATAATTTACATTTTAATATGTATTCTTACCTTTACAATTAAAATCAGCTACTAAAACTTAATTTTTTCCTACAGCCTGCACAAAAATCCAAAAACCCCGTTTTCGGCGTTTTTACTAAATAGCCTCAAAAATCAGTAAAAACGTTTTTTTTTGGGACCTTTTGGGATTTTTCCTTACAAAAGTCGACAGTTTAAGAAATAACGAATTTATTCCTTTCATTTGCATCATACTGTATATTAATTTGAATTTGAATTTTGTAATTTCATTATAAATCCCTTTAAACACTTCACTCTCTAGGTTGCACTATTTAATCAATTGAGTAATTCAATTAATTTAGTAATTTATTTAAATAATAATTCCTCATTAACGTTTAATAAAAAGATTTTTTTTACGTTGGTAGAAAGTGGCTTTAGCGGCAGGTACTTGAGGACTGAGTTTTTCCTGAGTATTTCCCAGAAACATGGCTAGAAGCGCTTCCTTGCGTACGGCACCAAACTGGCGTCCTTTTTTTAACCTAAGCACGCTTTGAAAATCACAACCGCAACGATCATTTTTATAAAGGGGAAACATTTTCTATCGAACACTACAATAATTTTATTTTTTAAACGTTAAAAATATTAATTTATTGATTTTTTTATTTTTTATAAGCAGAGTACCCTTAGTGGGATGGAAATTCAAATAGTCGTACAAACAAATCATTTATTTGAGTATTAATTGTATTACATTCTATCGATAAAAACAAAATTTTAATTTTTTAAACGTTCAAAAAATTATTTTTTACTGATTTTTGAGGCTATTTAGTTAACACGCTGAAAGAAGAGGTTTTTGGATTTTTGTGCAGGCTGTAGGAAAAAAATAAGTTTTAATAGCTGATTTTGATTGTAAAGGTAAGAATGTATATAAAAATGTAAATGATCATGAATTTAGCTGTATGTTGTTGAGGTTATGATTCGAAAACTTAAAACATAAATGCCAAAACATAAAAATGCCAAAAAAAAACAGTTTTTTTCGATTTTTAAGTATTTTCCACGTTGAAAATGATATTGGTGCATATGCCATTCGAAAGAACGGAAAAATATTAACAAAAAAATATTATTTTAAAGTTGGCGAAAAATTTCCAACATAACCTAAAAAATTTATGAAAATTTCAAAAAAATTTTCTGGGCTCAATTTTAACGTTAAAAATCTGAAAAAAATCAGTCAGCTTTGTATTGTTAAGATACGCCTTTGTGGATTTTTTCAGTTTTTTTGCACCAATACAGCGTCTGAAAAAAATTGTTTTTAAAAAAACACGTTTTTATCCATAGCGGAGCCCCAGAAGCACCTATGGACTTGAAAATTTGGCTGGGTGGGTTTTCAATTATATCATTTCGAATGGATAATCCCAAAACTGAATCGAGCCTGTTGCAATTTTGACCATCTTATCCCGCTATAGCCTTTGGAGGACAAGGATTTATAAAATGCTACTGCAATAAGAATTTCTCTTTCAAATTACGTAAGTGTAAAAGGTCTAACGTATTTTGCAACTCTAAATGTACGCCAGTCAATGGAAGCAAGAATAGGATAGTACCTCCGAATTCTATCCAACTGCATGGATTTTAATGAAATTTTGGGCCTAGCCTCTACTTATCTCCTAATTCAAAATCTGCCCTATGCCGATGTGTGCTTTTATCTTGTGGGTGGTTCCCACCCCTTCTCAGGGGTGGAAAATTTTTTGGTTAAAATTATCACGGAATTCGCTAGAGAACCTAATTCTAAGAAAAAACTGTTTTATTATTTTTTTTTTGAAAACTCAATACTTTTTGAGTTATTCGTGGTTGAAAATTGGACATTTTCATTGAAACATAATACCTTTTCGAACGGTTTTTTGCGAATACCTTAAAAAGTATGGATCTAACTAAAGAAACTATATTCAACATTTTTGTAAGTTATAAAAAAACAAAGAGATACTTGCCTTCATAACTCTTCTAGTTATAATACAAAAAGAGATATGGTAGGTGGAAATAGTTTGTTTTTGGTACATTCTCAAATTGGTGTATTCAACTTGAAATATCAGGGAAACGGTCGATTTTTGGTGTATATTTCTACCAATACCTTTTGTAGTGCTTGAAAAGACCTTTAAAATGAGCTATATTAAAGGTCCATTACATTCAGTTCAGCACAAGCAGTGATCACAGGTTAGTAAGAGCTAAAATAACGATATCGATCGAAAAGGAAAGACTCAAAATGATAAATAAGAAACACCCAAAGAAATGGGTAAAACCAACTAATATTCAGGAGTTCGAAAAATATATTAATGATACATTGAAAGATACAACAACAACAGACATTAATATACTGAACAAGCAAATAATCACCACAATACAACAGGCTCAAACTAAATACTGTCCAACAAACCAAAAAGATGAAAAACTAAGTCAACCTACTAAAACCCTTATAGAACTAAGACGACAGATGAAAGGAGATACAAGTTCCAGCAAAGAAGCGCTAAATCAAATAAATAAGACTATCACAAAGTCAATAAGAAAAGACATAAGAAACTACAATGTAGAAAAAACAAAACAAGCAATAGAGCAAAATAAGAACATGAAAGTTTTGAAGAACGTAAGCGTACAAAAAGGAAAAATAGAAATCAACAAACTAAGAAACAGAACTGGAAAAGAAACTACAAACAGAGATGAAATATTAACAATAGTCGAAGAGTTCTACACAGAGTTATACAAATCAAGAAAAAAAGATGACAATGCGCAACCTCCAATTACAGTAAAAACTGGAGTATTAAATCAAGGATCGGATTTAATGCCCGATATAACAAAATCAGAAATCAAAGAGGCTCTGAAGAAAATGAAAAATAATCGAACCCCAGGTGAAGATGGAATAGTATCAGAAGCACTAAAAATTGGAGGAAATATACTACTTGAAAAAATTAAACAACTTTTCAATATCTGCCTTCACAACGCCAATATTCCAACAGACTGGAACAACGCTACTATGATTCTATTACACAAAGCAGGAGACAAAGCCAATTTAGAGAATTACAGACCGATTAGCCTCCTCAGCCATTTATATAAGTTATTTACGCGAATAATAGTTAAGAGAATGGAAAGAAAGTTAGAGACTTATCAACCAAGAGAACAGGCAGGATTCCGAAAAAATTACGGAACAAATGACCATCTACAAAGTATAAAAACCCTGATAGAGAAAGTAGTGGAATACAATAAACCCCTAGTTCTAGTTTTTATCGATTTTCATAAAGCCTTTGATACAGTTGAACTTAGCAAAATATTACAGGCGCTTAAAGAATGCAGGCTAGATTATAGGTATACAAAATTATTACACAAAATATACTTACAGGCAACAACCACTGTCAAATTACATACTAACAGTAATCGCATAAAAATAGAACGGGGGGTTAGACAAGGAGACCCAATGTCACCTAAACTTTTTAATACGGTCTTAGAACATGCTTTCAAGAGTTTGGATTGGATGACAAAGGGAATAAAAATAGATGGAGAATACCTAAACAACTTACGTTTCGCCGATGATATAGTCATAGTAGCTGAGGATCTAGGTATGGCAAGAGAGATGGTACAAGAACTCGTTGTAGCTACAGAAAATGTTGGTTTAAATATAAACATCTCAAAAACAAAAATAATGACAAATTTGGTACCCAACCAGAACATCAGTATTGGTGGGAAGGAAATAGAACTCGTAGATAGATATAAATACCTGGGACATGAAATTACGATTGGCAGGGATAACCAGACTCATGAGCTGAAGAGAAGAATCGGTCTTGGGTAGCGATGTGAAATTACGTGTAATTTCAGAAATTGTAAGTTACACGTGTAAAATTACCCAAAAATTACAAACCAGATGTAATTTATGTAACTTATGTAATTTATGTTCATTGTATTAAAAAATCAATTGTTTGCATTCATATTGAATATAATAAACACAAAGTAACTACATACTTATGAAATAAAGAAAAGTGGATAAGAAATACATACAAATAATAAAGAAATGAAAACATAGGTTCTTTAGTTTTGTTTTAAGCGGCTTTTATAAATCACAACTTCCTTTTTCGCAGACAACTGGAGACCTTCTTGTTATAAAACGTCGAAGTTTCAATTGTTTGCTCTTCCAATGAGCCTTGTGTAATTTTTTTTATCTCCGGCAAATCCAGAACTGCATCCTGAAATTAAATAGGAAAGTGTAAACATAGAGAGTAAAAATAATGGGTTTATAATATAATATATACAGATCTAACTACCTTGTTTTCGGCATCTGAAGTATCCTTCTCGACTTCCGTTTTTTTTTGGGGTTGTTCTGTGCCTTTACCCTGAAATTGATAATTTTGGAATATAAACAATAAATATGTATGTGTTTACACTAATTTACCGATTTCATTAAGACGTTTTCTAAAATGTTCACTTTGCTTTGTCTCAAAATGCGTGCTGGTCTCTGTTCCCTAGTTTCCATTCTTTGATCAATTTCATCATCGGTCATTGCAAAGTCAGCAAAATTAAAATCATCGTCGGAATTTCCATTTCCTGTTGTATTTGAATGCCATGATGATATTGTCTGAAAACATAAGATTTATAATTTTTTATTCGAAAACGGTGGAATGCATTGGAAAATCGGAAAAGAAGCAAACTGCATATATCACATGCACATATCACATATCTAAAAAATGCCTAAATTTAAAATTACCTCGTCTAATTCTTCCTCTTCGGAAATATGGTTTTCAATTACTTCTATCTCCTTCTGTAAGTTTCTACCTTCTATCGAAACGTTGTTCTGTACAGTCTCTTCTATAGGATATTGACTTTGTATGTGATGTTGTCGTGAACGTTTCAGCAATTTTGAATTATATTGTATATAATTTAAATTTGCTGCCCTTTGAGTTGTTAGGCGATTTCTTCTCTTCGTATGAATGCTGCTCTGGGAGCTAAAGCTTCTCTCTGTTGCCGCAGAAGTGCACGGCATTGTCAATATCCTGACTGCAACTTTGGAGAGGCATGAATGTCCACAAAATCCTTTCCACCATGTAACCAAAGAGACATTATCGAGTATGTTCCATAAAAATGTTTCGCCAAAAAAGTCTGTTTTAGCTAAATAGTTTCCTAAATCCTCAGTAATCTTTGACACTCCTTCATCACCAATCTCTATCGTGGTCGTGGTTGACATAGTAGTAATGTATTTCATCGCTTCAATCCTTTCGGCTGATGATAAATTTGCACCAACAGACCGAGGGTTTAGTAAGTCTGCGGCAAAATGGATCGGTTGAAGGGCGTATTCCTTCCTTGATATAAATTTATCCATCGCTTCTGTTTTTTCGCAATCCGTTAGTTTCACGCATTCTAAATGAGTAGATATGTTACTACCGATTTTCGCGAAAGTTTCACAAACCAAATGAATTGACGAAGAATCTCCTTCAAGACGTGTTATTGCTTCAGTAATTGGCTTAAGCAATTCAACAAGAGCGCTAGAATTTATCCAGAATCCTTCATCAAGTAAATTTGCTTTTGCGCTGCGTATTCTATCTTGAATTGTTTTATCTGGAGATATTGCTAGACGTTGTAGGACGGACTTGCATTTAGTCAGATCTTGAAGACATTTTACATGTGAACCCCATCTTGTTTTTACAGGTAGGCTAAGAGACACTCCACACTTCATCTCATTTCTTATTTCTGTGAATTGAGCTCTCAGTACTTGACACTGGTTAATAGTTTTAACGATATGTATAATATGTGACAAATGTGTCTCTATTGAAGATAATTTCAAAATATCGCTGCACAATAAATGTAATGTGTGCGCTAAACAGCCGTATGATACAAGATGGGGATACATCTCTTCACATTGTCTCACAGCCTTCCTCATATTCTTTGCGTTATCAGTCACAATAGCGAAAAATTTTTTAGGTCCATACTCCTCCAGAACTTCAACCATTAATTTTGTTATATATTCTGCGGTATGCTTCTCTGCTTTTGTTAGTACTGATTTGACAAATAACGGTTCGGGTGTTGTAACAATGAAATTAATTACACTTTCATTTCGCAAGTTGGACCAACCATCGCATTGCAATGATAAATTGTCAGCTTGCTTAATTTTATCATTAACTTGAACTTCAACTCGCTCGTACTCTTCGGTCAGGAGACGATTTGATAACATATATCTCGATGGTAAGGTGTATGAAGGTCTAATTTTTTTAAAAAACAATTTCCAATCTTCATTCTCGGTAATTGAATGTGGTGCTGAACTGGTGTAAATAGCTCTAGCAAGCAAAATATTCAATTCGTTATTTTGTTCGTGTGTCATTCGATCACAAAATGATTGTATTCTGTTGATTTTTGTGCAAACAGGTGTTTCCACATGAATGTTATCAGAAGCAGATGTTGATGCTGTGGAAACCGTTGATGATGTACAAGCAGCATCAGTGTTATCGTTATCCAATTTTGCCGATGTGATCTTTTTCATGGATGTTTCAAATGGAAATTTAGAGTGATTCCCCTTTGACTTTGGAGTTAAAATATTGAATTTAAGTTTTATCATATGCGGCACATAAGTGCATTGTTGAAGATGAGATTTCATTCTTGTAGCATTTTTTGCATGTACACTCTTGCAAAATTTACACCTCACATTTATGGTCTTTTGATTAGAAGAACCCGCAGGTAACACTTCAAAATAAAGCCAGATATCTGTCTTACGTTTCACCATGTTTTATGACCTAAAAAAAATATTCAGGTAGACTTAAACATTAAGAAGGGAAAAAACATTATTTTTCAAAGTATTTGATGGGCACGAGGGCATAAAAAATTGTTAGGCATCCTTAAATAGAAGAAAGATTAAAATTGAATCTGTGTAACAATTTAATGAAATTCGAATAAGCAGAATACTGGATCGGACAACTACATTATTTTGCCCTCAACGTTATCAAAATTTTTTATTTAGTAAGTTATGTCAGTGTAATTCAATTACACATGCTACATGCACAAGTACCCCGTTGCTCCTATCATTCTTATAGTTATTGTACAGTAAACTAATCTAAAAAATCGAATAAAACTTGGTAAACCGAATTCAGAATTAAGTACTGTAGCCACATATAAAATGACGCGCGTTAGATTTAACGTACAGTCGATATGCGATAGGCCCGCCCCTGTGTTTCCCAATCTAAGGTTGCTATGGACATCACCGGCACGTGTTTTGCTGTTTGTAGAAATAATATATTTCTTACCTTATAGTTTCTGTGCTTCCTTATAAATAAATGTAAAGTAACCAACGCTGCGTGAATGAATAGAGAAAGAACAGTCGAAAACTAACTTATACATACACATTACACATACAATAACAGAAATGTAAACATAACCTGCCTGACTCAGACTAAGGAACGACTAACGAGCGACGAGCGTAATAGCACCCACTGGTTCGCGCGCGCCGGCACCGGCGCACCGCACTTACGACAATTGCGCGCGCATAAGTTGCCATAATATATGTAATTTTACCAGTAATTACATAAATTACGGTAATTTATGTAAATTTATCATAAGTTACGTTAAATTTCATAAATTACGTAAATTCCAAAAATTACATAAATTACATTAAGTTACGGGTATCATGTAATATTACCGTAAGTTACGTGTAATTTATGTAACGTAAGTTATGTAATTTTACAACTCACATCACTGGTCTTGGGTGGGCAGCATTTGGAAAACTGAGAGAAACTTTTAAAAGTGAGTTACCCACATGTCTAAAGAGAAAGGTATTCGATCAGTGCGTCCTCCCAGTCTTGACGTACGGATCAGAAACACTTACCTTAACTAAAGCCTCGGCTACCAAACTAAAAGTCACGTAGAGAAGAATGGAGCGGTCAATGTTAGGAATAACTCTGCGAGACAAAATCAGAAACGAAGAAATCAGGAGAAGAACAAAGGTGACTGACGTCATCGAGAGGATAGCCAGGTTGAAGTGGAGATGGGCAGGACACGTAGCCAGAATGACAGATGGGCGATGGACGAAGAGGTTATTGGAATGGAGGCCAAGAGAAGACAAGAGAAGCGTCGGTCGACCGCCTACAAGATGGACTGACGACTTAAGAAAGGTAAATAAAAACTGGATGAGGGCGGCGCAGGATAGATGGGGTTGGAAACGAGGGGAGGAGGCCTATGTTCAGCAGTGGACTTTTGAGGCTGGATGATGTGATGTGTGATTACATTAAAACTAAGCGAGATTTTAACCCCCATCCACCAAAATGTAAATGCATCGTTTTCCTTCTACAATACCTTTTACTATAGTGTTAATTCTATGTTCAGAAAGTTGGATGGGCTTAAAATTACTGGTTTAAAAAAAAAGATAAAATTATAGAAAACATTTTTAAATTTTCTTAAAAATCTTCCTTTTTCTCCATGTAACTTGAAAAGCCTAAGAGACACAGCAATGAAAAATAAAAAGCAAATTTTTATCTGAAAAAACCCAACATTTTTGTGCGGTACCTTTTTTTCGTATCTCTAATCATTTTCGAGTTACATGTAGAAAAACAAGATTTTTAAAAATATTTAAAAATACTCTATAATTGGATCTTATTTTTTTTTTCAAAAACCATTATTTTCAATTGAATTGTACTAGTGTACGATTTATTTTAATCTTTAATTACGTTTCTATTTTCATATTTGACATTTTGATGTATGTTTCTTAAATCAGATTATAATTATTTTTTTTTGTAAAAAAAATGTTAAAAAAAAATCCGCAAAAACGTAAAATCTATAGATTTTTTTTAAATATCTACAAAACGAAACATGCTAGGTACATACAACCTTTTACCAAAAGAAAGGTTGTATTATTTACTACAAAAGGCAATATTAATATACTCATTTAAAAAAAAATGAGAAAATTTTGTATTTGCAAATAGTGATCACACTGTATATTTTATGGCTATATGTCAAAGCTTTGTGATCAGCGACCCCAAAAACCCCCTAATATACTTTTTCAGAGCGATTATCGATTTATCTTGATTTGACCTTGAAATGACCTTTACCTGATGTGATAGAGATCAGCGGATCCCGGATTCGTGATCAGCGACCCCAAAAACCCCCTTGTCATATGGTTTCGTCAAATAATCCACATCAAATAATGGTTGAGCTATCAAAATACCTACGTAGTTAGCATTCTTGGTGTGATTAACAATTTAAGCACAAATTAAAGCATTTAGGTATAGGGAATGCTTAAAAAATAAAAAAGTACCATAAAATATATTTTCATTGCAATACTAAAATACAGGGTGTTCCATTTAAGAAAATTCAGAAAATCCTCATTCCGAGTTTCGACCAACCCTGTATACTAAAATTTAACATTTGGCTATACTAATAATTTTTAATAATAGTAGACTATATTAAAAATCATTTTAACATAGAGTTTTTGATATCCAACTACTACAATTCTACAGGGTGTGAAAATTGCTACGAAATTAATGAAAAAACGTAATTAGCTTTTAAACTACCCTACATTTATAACATTACAAAACCGCATATTTTAAGAAAGAAGACATCGAGTAGAATCTAAAAATGTAAAAATATGCAGGGTGTTCCATTTAAAAAAACGAAGTTTTAAGCAACTTCCGGTATAACCGGAAGTGGCAAATTGATGAAAATATTTTCATTAAATAGATCACCCTTCAAAACCCCTTCATTCCAATTTTCATGAATCTGTTGCCTTTAGTTCTCTAAATATTTCTAATAGGCTAGTTATCTGCCTCACCCTATATAGTCGGTTCGCCAAACTCTGGCTAGTGATTTTAGTAAGTAATTTTGCCAATTTAGTAAAATGGGCAAAAAATACTTACTAAATAGTTATTACTAAATAGTAAATAGTTAGTAATATTGCCAATTTTGGTAAAATTGACCAAAAACAAAAAAAAATACCTACTAAAATCACTAGCCAGTTGTGTCTGAGTTTAGCGAACGGACTATATCTATTATACATGTAGTATAACTTTTTTAAGTAAAAATATTAAGCGAATAAAAGTTTTGATAAAAAAGTATGTAGAGTGGGGGATAAAAAATTGAACGTATTAAATTAGCGCTAAAACGCATGTGGCGCCCTCTGGGTAATACATTATTTTTGGTGGCGAATTTATATTTCTCGTCTCAAAAAATCTCCGCCTA
This sequence comes from Diabrotica virgifera virgifera, assembly GCF_917563875.1. Classification (NCBI taxonomy): domain Eukaryota; kingdom Metazoa; phylum Arthropoda; class Insecta; order Coleoptera; family Chrysomelidae; genus Diabrotica; species Diabrotica virgifera. Next base: position 17,066,682 of record NC_065452.1, read on the forward strand.
CCAAAGTACCCCGCACAAACCTTATGGAAATTAGGTTCCAGTGGATTTCGTTCATACTTTGGGAAAATAATCTTTGAAGCATCCTGATAAAAAGTTCTCATGGGCACTCAATCGTATGAAGGATTTTCAAGATATCGAGGTACAAACTGGGAAAAAGATTTACTGGGTATTCCAATTCCCTGAGTTACTGGTTATCTGGCAACATGTAGAATTTTGGATCACGGAAAAGTACTAGTAGCCTAGGATTTTTTCCTGACTATCCAATGGCGACCTTTACTTTGATCTTGACCTTCAACGGACGTCATCTTCCAGAGTTTCGAGAGATTTCGGCATCAAATTGATATAAACAGATTACTCATGGGTTTTGGGATCGCTAATCACGAATATGCCATCATAATTGACCTCCGGATAACGTGGTGGCCAGGGCCACTGCAAAGTTCGTCATCTTCTAGAGTTTCGATGGTTTTCGGCATTTAATTGATGCAAATAAATTACTGGAGGGTTTTTTGAGGTCGCTGAACACGAATATGCCACCAGATGCGACTCCTGGAGCACCTGGTTTCCAAGGTCAATGAAAGGCGCTCCTCGAGTTTCGAGGGTCTCTGGTATTACATTAATGCAAACGGATTAGTTACAGGTTTTTGGGGTTGCTGAACACGAATACGTGATCACCACAGACACAGGAGCACCTGGTGCCTAAGACAGGTTATCTTCTGGAGTTAAAAACCTAAGAGTAATCTATTTGATTCCTCCATTTGATTCCTCCATTTGATTCCTCCAAAACTTCTGAAGATAACCTGTCTTAGGCACCAGGTGCTCCCGTGTCTGTGCTGATCACGTGTTCGTGTTCAGTAATCCCAAAAACCTATAACTAATCCGTTTGCATTAATGTAGTACTAAAGACCCTCGAAACTCGAGGAGCGCCTTTCATTGACCTTGGAAACCAGGTGCTCCGGGAGTCGCATCTGGTGGCATATTCGTGTTCAGCGACCTCAAAAACCCTTCAGTAATTCATTTGCATCAATTAAATGCCGAAAACCATCGACACTCTAGAAGATGACGTCCCTTGCAGTGGCTTTGGCCACCACGTCCTCCGGAGGTCAATTCTGATGGCATATTCGTGTTTAGCGATCCAAAAAACCCATGAGTAATCTGGTTATATCAATTTAATGCCGAAAACCCTCGAAACTCTAGAAGATGACGTCCGTTGAAGGTCAAAGTCAAAGTAAATGTCGCCATTGGATAGCCAGGAAAAAATTCTAGACTACTAGTACTTTTCCTTGATCCAAACTTCTACATGTTGCCAGATAACCAGTAACTCAGGGAATTGGAATACCCAGTAAATCTTATAATTTTCCAAGTTTGTGCCTCTATATCTTAAAAATTCTTCATACGATTGAGTTGTGCCCATTAGAACTTTTTATCAGGATGCTTCAAAGGGTATTATCCCAAAGTATAAACGAAATCCACTGGGACCTAATTTCCATAAGGTTTGTGCGGGGTACTTTCGTGTTATTATCCCATGCCTGTCAGGAAATATTCAAGAATAAATAAAATAAAAGTTTAAAAAATGATACAGAAGTAAAAAACTTCATTTGTAGAATGGTATAAAAAGTTTATTAAAAACTATTAAAAGTCATCCAAAAGGATCTGCAAAACGTTTTCGATCTAGATCAGATCATCTTCAGCGCCTATAACGAAGTATTTCCACGTTAGAATGAATGCAAAAGGTTAAAATTGTGACTAGTTAAAGAAAAAATATGGTAATACTCACGTTCTGCCTAGTACATGTAACTAGCAACGTTATGAAAATGGTGACATCGAGAAATATGGTTTACATTTTAAATCTTTAATATTTATAGCGACTCCAAGTCGATGTTAAAGGATTAATTTATATGTTAGGAGTGCTCAAAGGGCAATATGGTTCCCTGCTCGATAAAAAATCGTGGTTCTTGCCAGTTCAATGGACACAGACCAACAAAGGTGAAGGAGATGACAATCCAATTATTAGACAGAAGTGACATGACAAGACAGGAAGTCAATTTTTGGTTATGAATATAAAATAGTGTTTTTAGAATTTAGATTATTAGTTAAACTGAATGTAGATTAATAACTGTATTAAGTGAAATTTAAATTATAATAAATTAGGAATATAATGAAAAATCGAAAAGGCTACTCTCTGTTACAGAAAAAACTGTTGTTACTGTTAAATTGATAAATGTTACTCCTAGTAGAGTCAGTGACGTCACTGGTGACAGTTGTGAAAGAAGACGAATATTTAATTTAATTTGAAGTAAAAAGTGAAAGAAAATTAATTCAATGTGAACAACTTCAAGACCTATAAAGGTAAGGTACATAGTAATGTTGTAAAAATAACAGAGTAATGATGTAAAAATAGAAAGAGTATTGTTGGTTGTCTATTATTGTAGTTGTGATCGTTGTTGCAAATTGAAAAAATATTCTAATTTAAATTTATTGTCTGAATTAGTGAACTGATAATTTGACATTTATAGAAGGTAATGAAATAAACAGATTGAAATGTATGAAATATAAAATACTGTAAAAGATTTACGGATTTAAAAGTGTACATTTGAACTGGTGACAGCTGTGAACGAAGACGAATATTTGATTTAATTTGAAATAAAACGTGAAAGAAAATTAATGCAATGTGAACAACTTCAATACCTATAAAGGTAAGGTACATAGTAATGTTGTAAAAATAAAAGAGTAATGATGTAAAAATAGAAAGAGTATTATTGGTTGTCTATTATTGTAGTTGTGATCGTTGTTGCAACTTGAAAAATATTCTAATTTAAATTTATTGTCTGAATTAGTGAACTGATAATTTGAAATTTATAGAAGGTAATGGCATAAACAGATTGAAATGTATGAAATATAAAATACTATAAAAGATTTATGGATTTAAGAGTGTACATTTGAATGAAAGTTACGTAATCCAGATTGAATGTTGGGATTATTTTCGATATGAAGTAAAAATTAGAGTTGAACTGATACAATAAATTGATAAACTGAAAATTTGAAATTGTATAGTTAGTAACGGAGTAACAGATTGAAATATTGTCAAAGTAAGTTAATGAATAGTGTTGAAAAAGAAAAGAATAACTAGAGCAAGAAGTGCAAGGGGAACCGAAAAGACAGAGACAAGAGGCATGGCAATATAACTTTGTGGTTGGTAAAAATTTTTTAATAAAGGAGGTTGGAAAGGAAAGAGGGTAAACTGTGTTAGGGATGGCAATAACTTTGTGTTTGGGAAATATATGAAGGAAAAATTGGAAATGAAAAAAGGATAAGTTGTGTTAAGGGAGGTATAGTTAAAGATGGGAAAGAGAAAGAAAAAGAGACCAAGGGCATATTGAAAAGGTGTTAATGGGTGATTAGTAAGGAAATAATAAATGTTAGATGCTAGTGGGGCGAAAGGAAAGAGGAAACACAGTAAAGAAAAAGATTAAAAGAAAAGGAAAAGAAAGAAAGGAATGGGGAAGTATAAAATATATCAAAATTATTGTTAGGGAAATAATTGTCGGTGGATAGGAGTAAAAGGTCGATTTAAAGTGGTTTGGCAGTTAACGTAATTGGGGCTAGTCCTCATGTCTCTAGAAATCTCAAGGTCCTCATACAAATCCAACCGTAAAGAGTTCTTATCTTGGATGTTATGAATTAATTTGACATCATCAGGGATGGTAAGATGGTGTTTATTAACTTTAAGGTGATGGGAGAAAGCTGATGTATTATCTCTTTTGGAATGTTCAGTTTAACTTTGACACCCTGTATTTCGGTTATTATCAACTTACGTACTAAGGTAAGTTAGCTTAAGTCGACATATTTTAAGCTCGGGAGTCTATGGTTAGGCTATGGTCCATTCTTTATCAAACACCATGTATATTAAATAAAATTAAATCTAATTAAATGGAATCGAACCGAATATAATCGAATCTATAGGAAGTATTCACTTCTGTCGGCACTCTGCATGTGCCACGCTCTATTTTTTTTAGATAAAATTCTCTTCTGCAGTAAGCCATCCAAACGTGATATTAAAATGACGCAACATATCTCCTGATACGGCTTTTTTATTTGCATAATCTATATACAAAAGAAGATTTTGTTTCAAGTAAATGACATTTCAATTAACTTGTAGTTATTTTGTTGTTTCCATTTAGATTAGTTTTGGCATAAGACCTTCTAAATGAGCACACAAAAAGTTACAAATATTTACTCTTCTGGCTAAAGAATGGAAAAAATGCAACAAAATAGTAAATAAATTATGCTCATTTTAAAAATTATTCTAAACAATGCATATGAAGTATTCATGTATAATTTTATGTAAAGCACAACATTGTGAGATTCCATCATGTTTATACATATACTTCGTCTAATTTACTTACCGTTGCACGTCATCCGCGTCATAGCCTGTGACGTCACATGATACCAACACGAAATATTTAGTCGGTAGGTGTGTTCTTTTCTAGAATCATTTTGCCTAGTACACTGGAATTACAGCCACTAGACATATTTTATTATATACGCGTAGAAATAATATTTGAAGATTTCTATTAATGTTAACCTAAGGAAATACACAAGAATATGTTTCATTTAATTTATATAAATGGATTATAAAGCGTTTTTATGAAGCACATTTGCTCGGAACACACTGTAACTGTAATCGAACGAAGTTGACAGTTGCGGTGATGATACTTCATATTTGTTTATATTCTTTAGTATAAGCGTTGATTGATAAATACGGATACCAGTATATTTACCAGTTAACGCTATAAGTATTTGTTTTATTATATTTACTGTTTTTATTATTTACTTTAACGTAAGACTATAACTTAATTCTTGTTCTCTATTTCTAAAGTTTTTATTTATTTACATTGAATATTAATTTGTTTTGTTTTATAATTCCACGTTTACAATAATTATGTGATCTATTTGATTTAAAATGGATTCAGGATTTTTTATACTTTGGCAACTATGTCAATTTAGATCTCTGGCGTAGATAATGACGTGCAACGGTAAGTAAATTAAACGGACTGTATGTAGTATGTATGATACATAGTATGTATATCGGGTATGTATATTAGATACTTATAGATATTTACAATAGCACTAAAGGCCTTAGAGGCCCATGGCTTTAAAATTTGTTTTCTTTCTTCATTTTCACTTTTCTTTATGTACTGAGATTTTCTCTGCCTTGATATGTGATTTATTCCATTACTTCCTGTTCTTTTCTAGCCCCATTTTTTCCATATATTTTTGGACCTCTTGCTTCCATCTATTTTTCGGCCTTCCTTTTCTCTTTTTTGAAGCTATAGTGTCCTCGTGTTCGGCATCCTTTCTAGGTGACCTCGTTATCTAAGTTTATATACCTCCATCACCCCTATTATATTAGGTTGGTTGTATAATTCCTTTAACTCATAATTTGATCTTCTTATCCATAAACCGTCCCTTATTATTCCTCCATATATCTTCCTCTGGATTTTCCTTTCCCAGATCTCCAGTAATTTTTTTTCATTTTTTGTCATTGTCCATGTCTCGCTGCAGTATGTTACTATTGGTTATACATTTGTTTTGCATAGCTGTTTTTTACCTTTCTTGATATAAACTTGCTTTTCAACATTCCATTAAGCGCATATACACTTCTATTACCTGACATTATTCTAGTGTGTATTTCTTCTTTTATGTTCGATTTACGTGATATTATTGCTCCTAGATATTATAAATCTTTCTTCTATTTCGAATTCGTATGATGTTCCTTCTCCTACTTCTACTTTAAACTTTTGTCCATTCCTGAAGTGATCATCAGTCCACTCCATACATTTTGTTTTAGTTTCATTTATGTACAGTCCCATTTTCTTCGCTGCTTTTGCTATTCTCCGTACTATCTCCTGTAGCCCTTTTTTCCTCTTGCCAGCAACGCCACTTCACCCGCAAATACCAAAACTTAGTGTCTTTTTGATAGGAACATTATTACTTACTCGACTTAACAGTATACCTATGTTGGAACAATAGAAAATGAACAATGGAATCACTCACAAGAAATAAAATGTGCAATAGAGAAGGCTAGGAGTGCATTCAATGGGGGGGGGGGGTTACAACCCCTAAACTCCCTCCCTTGATTAGGCCACTTTTATTCCATTGTGCTTAATATATGCTGCTTAATATATGCTGATGATGTAGTGTTAGTAGGAAATGGTGAAAGAGACTTAGAACAAAAACTGGAACAGTGGAGACAAGCTGTGGGGGAAAAAGGTTTAAAACTTAGTAGGACAAAAACAAAGTATTTGGAATGTTCATTTAAAGATTGAGTTACTACAGATAAAATGGTATCTTTGGATGGTGAAATGATTGTGGAAAGCAATAGTTTTAAGTACCTAGGATCGGTATTATTGAGTAATGGAGAAATAGATGGAGATGCATGCAGTAGAATTAGAGCTGGGTGAATGAAGTAGAAGGAAGCGAGTGGTGTGTTGTGTGAGAAAAAAATTCCAATGAAGCTGAAGGGAAAATTCTATTAAAAAACCATAAGACCGGCTATGATGTTTGGAGCTGAATGTTGGGCAGTGAAGAAGAAAGAGGAACAACGAATGCATGCGGCGGAAATGAAAATGCTTAGATGGATGAGTGGAGTGACAAAAAAGGATAAAATTAAAAATGAGTATATTAGGGGAAGTTTAGGTGTGGAACCAATTGATGCTAATATGAGAGAGCATAGGTTAAGATGGTTTGGTCATGTTCAACGTCTATAGGTTAATCACCCAATACGAAGAATTGCTGAAGTGCAGATTCCTGGAAGGAGTAAGAGAGGAAGACCAAAGAAGACCTGGGGAAGACGATTAAGTAGGACATCTTGGTAAAGGGGATTAATATTGATATGACCCAAGATAAAGTTGTGTGGAGAAATGTAATTAGGGAAGCCGACCCCGCATAGGGCTATAAGGCAAAAAGAATGATGATGAATTATATTGATTAATTATATTAATTACATTAATTATATTAATTATATTAATTATATTAATTATATTAATTATATTAATTATATTAATTATATTAATTATATTAATTATATTAATTATATTAATTATATTAATTATATTAATTATATTAATTATACTAATTATATTAATGATATTAATTATATTAACTATAATAACGATATTAATTATGTAAATTATATTAAGTATATTAAGGGTCGCTTAAACTTCACCAAACTTTTAACTCATCAGTTCACAACTTTCCTCCGAGAATATCTTTTTATTTTTCATTTTAACGAACACTCTCATGTATTTGCCTACTTCTCACATTTTCTCATCAATTACCCCAACAAGACCCTTTGACGGCAGGGGAGGCTTTCTTCTATACTTATACTTCTTGTACACCACTCCCTACATCTCCAGAGGCTAATTCTTACGGCTCTAACGACATACATAGCCATCAAAGTGATCTCAAATTCTCGTAAGTCTTGTACTTTAAGTATCTTTTTTGTATGCAATAATCGCTATGATACAGTTTCTCCATTTTTTGGTGTGACTATAAATATTGTATAGGCCTATTACCTACCCAGGACCGCCGAGAGGGATGAACGGGCCCCGGTAAGAAGTGAAGAGCGGACATCCGACAAAAAGTGAAGTACAAGAGAAAAATTGTTTATTTTATAGAAATAAAATTATCAATAATAAATCGCACCTTCGCAAAAAGAGTATCATAAGTCAAAAAAGTAAAGTTTCGAGAAAACGACGTTTAAAGTTTGTCCTACAATATTTTCGGGTTTAATTCAAAAACTATAAAAATTAGACTACTATTAGATAACTATTTTAGTCAGTTACAATAGTTTTTGAAGCTCTATAGAATCGGCGTTAACGAAATGCCTCCCACTTTTTCAGGTAAATGTTTTCATACATGAAATGCCTCCCAGGTACAATCGAAATGCCTCCGTTTCGTTGAATCATTTAGGCTGATATTTTGTCTATTTAATCTCTGTATAATGACAAAATGTTGCCAAATCATAATTTAAATAGGTAGTATCTATTTATTTTGAATTTTATAATTCTTAATGCAGTGTACAAAAAATTTGTTTCACATAAATATTTCGCAGTACGACATACATATTTCTTTTTAGAAAAGAAAGTTGTTACCCGACAATCTAATATCCAACTTTTCTGGGTAATTCCAATTCCGATTCTAATCTCTTCCATATTTATAATTCCATTTTATAATTCCATAAATGGGGACTTTTACCTTAACCTTTTTGTTTGTTTATATTCTCTGGGTATTTTTTGAGTAATTCCAATTCCGATTCTAATCTCTTCTTAACGATTCCATGAATAGGTACTTTTACCTTAATCTTTTTGTTTGTTTATATTCTCTTTTTTAAATTGTGCTAATGGGCTAAATGTTGTATAAATACTTGAAAGTTCCTGCATCAGTTAGTTTGTCTATTTCAAGCTTGTGAGTTCGTCGATTTCAAGATCAAATTGTGTTTGTCATAACATCCGAAATAATGGAATCAACAATAAGTGTCAGTCAAAAGGGTAAACCTTTACTATCAATAATTGATGGTTTTACATTCGGTTTTCAAAAAATGTTGGCCAAAGATACAGTAAAACGGTGGACATGTACTAAAAAACCTGCAAAACATTTGTGAAAACACAGGGATGTGAAAATACGATAATTGAATCAATATTAGATCATAACCACGAGAAGTTATCTGCCGAAGTTTACAATAGAAAAGCCGTAAGCAATTCAATAAAAAGAGCAGCCGTGGAAGATCTCAGCGAAAAACTAATGAAGCTCATCTGTAAAGAACTTAAGAAGACAAATATAGAGACATTTACTATCAATGATATCAATAGGGTGAGACAAAATTTATATTATCCTAGAACCATAAATTCATTAATTAAACTTCCCAAACAAATATCTGAATTTCATAAAGCTCTCGATTCATCGTCTATTGTTACAAACAAAATGAAAATTTTATAATTAAAAATGACAAAGATTATTTCATTCATAGGAGATTCTGACCAATAGAAAGCTACAGAAATCTGAATTAAATCGATAATTTTTGATAATCTCCCGTTGTTAACTATATTACGTCAGATGCCCTTCGTTGCTACGAAAAAATACATTCAGTGACATTAATGACAATTAATGTTTTAAAAATTATAAAAGTGATGACTTTCAATCGTCAAATATTTATAAAAACTGTGTGTTTAATGGTACTTACATAAATAAATTACAATAAAATTTTGGTTTTAAACAGTTTTATTCATGAAATAATCGCAACAAATTGCACTCGACCTCTGAAATTAATGTAGAATTTTTGCTCTCGTGACACTTTGACATAATTTCACTCGCCTTCGGCTCGTGAAATTAAAACTGTCAAAGTGTCACTCGGGAAAAATTCAATAATTTCAGAGCCCTTGTGCAATTACTACTGATAATCATATTGTTATATTAACATGTTTTTCAAATCTTCGTTTTCTTTCGACTGTTTCCAATTGGTATGTTGACGAAACTTTTGAATACTGTCCTCGTTTTTTCTCTCAATTGTTTAGTATATATGGCTTGAAAAATGGACATTATATTCCTCTTGTCTTTTGTTTACTTCAAGATAAAGAGTCATCTTCATATTATCTCGCTTTTAAATATATCATAGAAGAATGTTTTAAAATTAATTGTCCTGTATCCCCTACAGTAATAACTTCAGACTTTGAAATTTCCATTCATAATGGTATTCGTATGGCATTTCCTGAAGCAGATCTTCAAGGATGTCGTTTTCATTTGGGTCAGGCATGGTATAGAAAGGTTCAAGCACTGGGATTAGCTCCAGAATACCAGAAAAAAGGTGTTGACTTAACCGAAATTACGCATTTTCTTATTTATATTTTTGCTCTTTCATTCTTACATCCTAAAGATGTTCGCGATTTTTTTGCTATAGATTTGGCAGAAATTAAACCAGTCGACGAAAGAGTCACCCAGTTTTGTGATTATCTTTTTGATAATTACATATCTGAAAATTCGACATTTCCTCCACATCTTTGGGCTGAGCACTCTTTTCATTCCAAGTATAATTCTTCTTTCTACTGCCCTCATCCTAACACTAATAATTTTATTGATGTAATTTTACAATTTCAAATAAATACCTACATTAAAATGAATTCTGTTTCGACACCAAAAAAAAATTGTTGCGGAAAGTACAGCAAAAATAAATTTTCTAAATGAAAAAATTTTAGAATTAAGACTGTAAAAAAATAGATTAGAATTTGTAAAAGTAGTATCATATAAATTTGGGAAAAATATTTTGTAATTTTATATTTCTATACACAAGTTTTTTTGTGATGTTATTTTTAATAAATCTTAAAAATACTTAATAGGTTTTTGTATTTTTTGTTAAATTATTAATAACAAAAAATAATGGTTATTATAAAATATATTATAATGATTATAAAACTAATTATATATGTATAAGTTAGTTGAAATTTATAAATACCGCCTATTGTCAATAATGTTTAATACATAAAGGTTGAAAATAAAATAAATTGAATAACAAAATACCAATTTTGCCAAAAATTTACAAAGCGACGGAGATGCGGCAACGTCTCACCTTCACATGAAGATTAGAAGCATGTAATTTATTTAAAGCTTGGGAGGCAATTCGTATGTGACCATTTTAGCGACAGGTAAGAAATCCTATTTCGGGAGGCATTTCATATGCGGCCTATAGAATAGCGTATTAAGTAGGTATATTAAATATAATATTAAAAAAAAATTATTTTGAGTTGTGACACTATACAGATAATGTAACGAAAAATTTACGAAATATTGTTTATCAAAAGTTATACTTGCAGTACAGAATATAATACCATTATTATTATCTGGTTAACAGACTTATACTTTTTAATGATTTAACTTTAAATACAAGTAACAACATTAAACACAAAATATTGCAAAAAGAAAGATAAATAAGTGATAAATGTGTCACTTTTCTTGAGCACATACGCAGATTGTTTTGAATAAAGTAATCACACATGTATACTGTCTTAACTCGACAAATAACGCTTTATACACATCTTAGATAAACAAATGTTTTGCACGAGTCGATATGTGACACTGTTCGTGTTCGGTGCGACGTTGATTTTTGATAATCGTATAATGACACTAGTGTCACCTAACGATAAATACTTGACCCATAGAAGTAATACTTTGTGAGATAGGAGTTTGTAGTTTTATTAAACTGGTGGTGCAATAAAACCGATTTTAAATTTTTTTGAGTTATGACACTCTTTGAGCGGAGGTGCGAAATAATACGAAACATTTCAAATATAAATTTTATTAAATTTTGATTATAAGTATTATAATAAAGCAAATATTTATAAATAATACAGGTGCTCTTTTAGGTTTCTGATGTCAAAGATGTCTTTTTACGAAAAATTGCATGATTTTACCAAATCATACTCAATGTACAAAATTGCTAGGCCAGTTAACCGATTCTTGTAGACCGTTTTTAACCTTGTAACCGTTTCATTGTAGATCTCATAGCGTTTTTATGCGAGAAGTAGACGAAGCAACGAAGCATTAAACCTAGGAATTTTGTGCAGTAAGATGAATCGTCATGCAACTTTTTGCATTCGATTAGAGAGAGTGTCAGGCAATTTTGTGAACTAAATTTATCTAGGGCAAAAATTTTTGTGCGTAAGAAAATGCATTTTAAAAGTGAATCTCGAAGAGGTGAAAATGAAAAATTTAGAACTTGGGCAATATTGATGGAAATCAGTTAAACTTTTATAATTGGGGGTTTTTGGGGATCGCTGAGCACGAATTTCATATCGGCGATGGTCTCCAAGGTACCTGGTGCCCACGGTGGAACTCGTCGCCTAGAGTTTTACGTTATAATCATTAAAAATCAGCCAATATCCATTACTCGGGGGGTTTTTGAGGCCGCCGGCCACGAATTTAGTGTTGGCGATGGCCTCCAAGATACCTGGTACCTAAAGTGGAACTCGTCGTCTGGAGTTTTATGTTATAATTATTACAAATCATTTAAAACTATTACTCGGGGAGTTTTGGGGGTCGCTGAACATGAATTTCATGACGGTGATGGTCTCCAAGGCACCTGGTGTCCAGGGTGGAACTCGTCGCCTGGAGTTTTATGGTATAATCATACCAAATCAGTCAATAACCATTACTATGAAGGTTTTAGGGGTCGCTGGGCACCAATTTCATGTTTCATGGCGATGGTCTTCAAGGTAGGTATACAATAATCTAAAAAATACGTGTTAAATTAAATGTTAGTGCACGTATTCATAATCAATTTATTTGTATAATATAATGAAAAAATTAATAAAAAAGTAAAATAAAATAAAAAAATTTATTTACTTTCTTGAAGTTACACAAATTTCTTTCTTCCGCAATTTCGAAAACTAAAATTATAAAACAGCGCAGCTATAGACTGTAGATAATGAAAATTCCTTTAATGCCAATCTTAAACGGCTTGATACTATAATATTATTATTTATTCTGTAATTAACAAACCTAATAAGTATAAAATATATGACTTTTTCAAAACACCAACATTAAAAACTTACTTTGCTTTAAATACGGTACCTTTACGGTATAATTAATTAAAATTTTTTAAAAGAACAGAACTACATAAAAGTTTTGCTTGGAAGTATTCACATATATACTATGCTTTGTTTTTAAACCAGGAGCAGTAAAATAAAAAGACAGATTCACACCCAAGAAAGTCAATAGAAAAATCACCATATACATCTTCTTTTTTGGTTTATCATATCGGCCTTCGACGGCAATCCATCAACATAATATTATATTATTACGTCGCTAAAAAGTTCTAAAAACGACTGTTTTTTTTTATATAAAAGCAGACTAGAAATCTAAAGATTAAAATAATACCGCAGAAAACACAAAAACCGCTGATATAACTTAATTACCCTTGAAATGCTAATTATGTCAAAATTTCATAAATGGTATTAGTGTCAAAATTTAACGACAACTGCTTTAAAAGCAACAAAATTTTAAAATAATTTTTAAATAGGTAATTTTTTAGGATATAATATAAAAGTGTTTAAAAAAAATTATTAATAAAAAATATATTTAGCGACCCCCAAAACACCGAAGTTATGGATATTGACTGATTTTGAATGAATATAACATAAAACTGCAGGCGACGAGTTCCTCCCTTGGCACCAGGTACTTTGGAGACCATCGCCGACATGAAATTCGCACTCAGAGACCCCAAAAACCCCCTAGTAATGGTATTGACTGGTTTTGAATGGTTACAACATAATACTCCAGGCGACGAGTTTCACCCTGGGCACCAGGTACCTTGGAGACCACCGCCAACATTAAATTGTGTTTAGCGACTCCAAAAACCCCCCGAGTAATGGTTATTGACTGATTTTTAATGGTTATTACATAAAACGCTAGGCAACGAGTTCCAACCCTTGGCACAAGGTACCTTGGGCACCATGTACCTTGTGCACCATCGCCGACATGAAATTCGTACTCAGGGACCCTCAAAACCACCACGGTAATAGTTTTTGACTAATTTTGAATAATTATAACTATAAACTCCTGGCGACGAGTTCCACTTTAGGCACCAGGTATCTTGGAGACCATCGCTGACATTAAATTCGTGGTCAGCGACCCCAAAAACCGCCGTGTAATTGATATTTACTGATTTTTAATTATTATAACATAAAACTCCAGGCGACGAGTTCCACACTGAGCACCAGGTATCTTGGAGACCATCGCCGACATGAAATTCGTACTCAGCGACCCCCAAAACCGCCAGGGTAATAGTTTTTGGCGGATTTTGGATAATTATAACTAAAAACTCTGGGCGACGAGTTCCACCCTGGGCACCAGGTATCTTGGATGCCATCGCCAACATTAAATTCGTGGCCGGCGACCCCAAAAAACCCTCCGACTAATGGATATTGACTGATTTTTAATGATTATAACATAAAACTCTAGGCGACGAGTTACACGGTGGACACCATGCACCTTGGAGACCATCGCCGATATGAAATTCGTGCTCAGCGATCCACAAAACCCCCGAGTATAAAAATTCAACTTTTTAAAGAGATGCACTTTTAAAATGCATTTTCTTATGCACAAAAATTTTTGCCCTAGATGAATTTAGTTCACAAAGTTGCCTGATACTTTCTCTAATCGAATGCAAAAAGTTCCATGACGATTCATCTTACTGCACAAAATTCCTAGGTTTTGGGCTTTTTAGTGCTTCGTTGCTTCGTCTAAAAGACAACTAAAGAACTTTCCGCTTCTGCAACTGTCACACCGGCAATGTGCAAAATATTGTTAACGCATTAACGACTTAAAATATGGAAATAATCAAATAGTTATTCCAATTTGAGATATTTAATTTTATTAAGTAATTCTAATTAATAATTCTAATTAATTAGCCTAATTAGCCACACTCTTAAAATATTCCTAAGCAACAGAATTAGACGCAAATGCGAAGATCTCGAAGATACCCAATTTGTGATACCCAAATTGCTATCGTAAAAATTGGAGATAACTACACCGATGAAATCTCCATACAACGAGGAGTCAGACAAGCTTGTATGTTGTATTTAGTTTTTAGTTTAGTCAGAAAATAAAAATCAACGGTGGACTACTTGTTAATGTGATTAGATACGCAGACGATACAGTAATTATGTCAGATAATACTGAAGGTCTCCAAATTCTGCTTGATCGTATTCACGAAGTGGAAGGGGAAATGGGCATTAAAATAAACTCAAACAAAACCAAATTTGCGCCATCTATCAACGATTCTAAATGCTAAATATGTTTGGAATATGTGTGCCTTATTTTTCATAAGGATTCTAAATCTGCAAAAATAAAGGGGGCTCCTTTTTAAGATTTTAAAGTAAAAACTTGGTTCGACACTCATGGTTAGTCTGCTCGCCAAAGTTGAAGGGAAGGCTGTGCAAGCATTGTATTCTTTTCAAACGGGTTTTAAAGAGAGGTTCAACTTTTGAGGTACCCATGACATTTCCATTTAAAAACTTGGTCTAGTGTTTAAATGTATGAATAATTTCTCACAACAGGGTTCAAACTAGGTTTTTTAGGTGGTTTAAACTACAGTAGACTCCCTCTATAACGAGAACTGAAATGGTGGATTAATTATCTCGTTATAAGCGGATCTCGTTATATCAAACAATAATAATATTGAAATGTTTTGATGCCTCTTACGTAGTTTATTAGATGTCGATGGTCAACCTGAACAGTGAACAATATGAGACTTCGCCGCCATAAATTGTAAATTTCCTGTAGTATTCAATATCGGTCGATAAACAGGCAGATGTTTATTACAGGTGGGCGAGTTTATTACGGCACTGGCCTCGATAATAAGACAGATATTGGGCATTTCTATGTACAGGTAGTTGGGGCATTTATTTATTTATGACCATTACAACGCTAAAAACAGGTAAAAACAAGTATTCTTCGATTTAAATTTTCCTTGTTATAACCAAATATGCCTCGTTATAGAGCGTTATAGTTCAATAGGAATTTCATGGGACACCTAATGTACCTCGTTATAAGCGAAACCTCGTTATATCCGTGTTCGTTATAGAGAGCGTCTACTGTATATATTGTCATCCGAAATATACAAAATGTAATGTGCAACATCTTCACGTTTGCCCCCCCCTAAAAATTTTTATATGGGCGCCCTTGATTACAGATCAAATTCAACTAGTAGCATAATGCAGATGATCTAGTCATCATAGCGAAGATGACACTTATAAAAGCAGTTGAAAAATTAGATAAGGAAGCGAAGAGGATAGGGCTAGAGATAAACCAGCACAAAACAAAATACAACTGCTAAAAGGCATGTGGGTGGCAGCTTGAATATGTAATATAAGCGAAAAGCATTGTTTATTTATCAAATAAATATTTTTTTTTCTGTTTTATGACAGCAGGAAAATGTATTTTGAATTAAATAAATTACAGACATTCTCCTTTCTATGTCAATTAATTTAATAAAAAAAAAAGACTGTGTGTACTTTGTACGCACGTAAGAAGTTATACGTCTATTATATGATTTCAACGAAATCAATATACTTTAAACAGTTTATTTATATTTAATTTAAATATTAAACAAATTTTAATACTTACTACTTTCCAAAAATTTTTATTAAAACAATACTAAAAATTAAAAAAATAAAAGAATAAAACACACACAAACACATTGAAACATGCCACAAAGAAATGATTTCTGTATAAATAATTGTTGCCAAAATTTTTAACTAAATACGTATTTTCTGAAAAAAATTATATAATAATATACTTACAATCACTGAATGTAAAAAAAAATAAAAAAAATAGTAACTTGCATTGGGGATCGAACCCGCTCCCCGTCGTTCGAAAATCAAAGTGCTTTCCCATTGCGCCACCTTCGCGTATATGCCATGTGGAAATATACACCAACTGAACGTTTACACTATAAACTTTTGAAAGTTGTTTATTACTTATATGAATTTAATCAAATTAGTTTGATTTTTGTGGAATTAAAGTAATATTTTGTGGAATAATAATATATTTGGAATATTTTTAGAAATTCTGATGGTAATCAAATTATGTAAATCAAAGCATTACATACTATTTTGGTAGGTGGTTCATTTTAAAGTTTTCAAATAGGTAGGTATCTATGTAACTTTTATTAGGATGCTGAAACATTTACAATTATTACGTACCTGTCGCTTTTAAAAACTGTTTAAAAAAGCACGACAATTATAAACTTGCTTTTTTCTCTGCCATCACAACAATAAAAACTAATATACACAACATTTTTTTATCCATAATCTCCATATTGAACAATTATTGACAGATGATTTTAACACCCAATCAGATCCCGTATAAAGTTTGAGCGACTAATACCATACTGTCGGTGTGCGCATGCGCCCGGGAAAATAAAAATTCACCCTCGTGCCTAAAGAAGTATAACTTCAAAATTTTTTTGGACACTCTGTATCTGAATAGAGAATTGAACTACATTTCAAATGAGCTAATCGGTGGGCTGAAAAGTTCGTAGGCTAACATAGAAAAATAAAATTTGATTTTATTATTATTTTATTATTTAATATAGTTACCTTCGGGGGCCATACGACTTTTTGATATTTTCGTCGATAACAGCCTCTTTGGCCACTGCGTGCATCATCCTCGGTGCTCATTTCGCCTCGTGCAACGGTTGATTTTCCTGGTGCACAGTCCGAATAACTACTTAGCTAACCGAATAAAACTACCTAGTTTACCAAGCTAAGCCTTGGCTTCAGCAGTATTTTTTTGCCAAAAATAAATGCTTCATTAAGACACGAAATTCCATTTTATCCATTTTTTTTAAACTAACACAAGTTGCTTCACTAAAAATGTTATATCTCATAAACTAGTAGTTTGAAAACTGTCAACTTTATACACGCATCTTTCGAAGACTAGGTCTGACTAAAAATCATATTGATTTAATACCAGTAGTGCCACCTATTCTTATTTAAAAAAATCATCGCTTACGTCATCACGCCCAGACGGATGACGTCACTAGTATGATATATATGCCAAAAAATTATAATTTAAAAATAAACATCGACCGGTTTTGGGATTTATTTTCAAAATCGCTCATTCACGAAATAATGAATTTATTCCATTTCGCTTTGACACACCAATGATGTATATTATATATTATATTGTAATCGTTCATCATCCGCTAATAACCTTTCATGGTTGATGCGGCTTTATGTAAATAAAAAAAGAAGATATTGATATTCAACTGCCGCTCTAGAGAAAAAGATTTTTGATTTTATCAAGTGGTATATAAGACAGTGAAATATTTTGTATACTATTTTTTACTTGATTATTTTTCAGCTCTTGGAAATATGTTAATATCTCTACTTATATCAGAAGCTATCTTGACTTTCAATTCTCTTTCACTCACATCTCCAATATTTCCAAACAACTGAGTTACTGAAGTTACCGGTTCTCACCTGTCAGATTTACAATGATATGAGATACATTTATTGCCGTATATTACTTCCCGGTAATTATTAACGGAGGGTGGAGTTGAATCTAGCTCCTTGTCTTAATTAATTCATGCAAAAGTCAGAATATCTGTGTTTGATTTCTATGAGCAATGAGATGACAGCTGTTCTTACACACAGATAAAAAACACTTCAATTTAGTAAGAAAGAAATATTATTGATTCCATGCTAAAGATGAGTTGTAGTGGGTACAGAGAATATCTTAATGTCAGGATAAGGATTTGGCAAAAGTGTTTAAGGGAGAAGAGTTTGAACCTTCGTACCGTTAACATCGTATCGAAGACGAGTTAGGTAGTTATCAAAAAGCAATTAGCAAAAAATTTATCGTTTCAACAAGTAAATATAAATAAAAGTTTAGTTATATATAAGTTAAGTTCTTGCGAAAGTGGTACATAACAAAAAAGCAGTAAGTGATATACGGCATATTATCTACTTTTCACGTAAATTTTTGAAATAATAGATATTTCACTGTATTATAATCTACAGTAATTGTATATACCAGTAACATTTTAAACACATTTTCAGTTTTATTGCGATTTATACTGACAAAACTGGAGTCAGTTTTCCCAATAGGGGGACAGGGCCGCACTCACTCTTGCGGGTGATACCTGTTCTTCTAAAATGATATCCACCGAAGCAAGCATGGATCAACAATCTCAACAAAACCAAATTTCACCGAAAAGCTACTCAGCAGTGACAAATCAATTTAAATTTCCATCTAGACAGCTAGCACTACTCTTTAGTGCAATCGAGAATACTCCACTTCATGACTACCTAATCGCTCTTGGTAACATTATTCAACCTAAAAATATCATTTTCGCCTCCCGCCTTTCCAGCAACCGAGTTTGCATGTACTTTGCGAAAAAAAAATATCCTAAATGAGTTTTTAGATAACCATGGCCAAATCACTATCCGAGGAGAACTTTTAAAGGCTAGACGACTTATATAAAACACCTGCCGAATGAATTGTTATGTCACAAGTATGCCCGTCCATTCCACACCATGTTCTTGAAAAAGAACTGCAAAAAATCGGTCTACATCTTGTATCTCCCATAACATTTCTAAAAATCGGTGCAAATCTTCCCGAGTATAGCCATATCCTAAGTTTTCGACGGCAAGTATATGTAAACCCTCATAATTTAACCACCCCAAGCACCATAACCATAGCATTCGAAAACACAAACTACACAATATTCATTTCTCAAGATGGAAACGTCTGCTTCAAATGCAAAAAACCAGGACACGTGGCAGCAGCCCGCACCGAACCTAAAAATATATCTGCGACACAACAAACTCCACTAAGTTCTATAACTTCAAATACTACAACTATAGCCGATTCGGCTGCAGAAACAGTAACAGCATCAATTCCTACGCAAACCCATACCAGTACGACTAACCAACCTGAATCGTCTGAATCTAATCAAGCTCCAACCACATCGTCACACCAAAGCACCTTTTCACAACATACTGAGTCAAAATTTCCAAATGTAAATACAGAAGTGACCGAAAACAAAGAAACTCATTTAAAACGCTCTATAAGTGAAGTCGCCTCTCAAGAAACCGATATTGCACTTCAAGAAAACCCATTTGTAGTACCAAAACCTACAGCAACTCGAAAGAAACCAAAGACATCTAAACTTGAAGAAACAACGCATTCGAATGTCATCCAGCCAAAACCTTCATCAATAATCACGAACCACCATTTCCGCTGAACTGTTGTCAATTATTCGTCCTACTACAGAGCATAGCTGGCTTATTCAACCTCATAATCAAAATCAATGACTTCACTTCTGATTTGAGAGGTCTCCGTGACATGTTAAAGAAAATCCGTCCCTACTTAAAAGAAAGATCAATAAAAACAAGGCTGACCAACTTGAATAAAAAAATACTTGCTCATCTTGGATAGGTGAGCTCCGAATTAGAAAGTGATGCATCACAGTCATCATAGATTAGCAGCTGGTTTCTATCTCTTGTTTTATTCTCCTTTTTACTTTCAACGAACTATTTGCTCTGTATTGCGCCCTAAAACATGCAAACCCCTTAAATATTTCTGTTTCTCACCGACTCACCCTCCTTGCAATACAGGATCTGTATCCTAAAAGTCCTTTAGATAAATTAATAAAAACTGGACTACAAATTGCACAAGAAAACAACACGACTGCGAAATTTATATGGATCCCATCACATATAGGAATTATCGCCAATGAAGAAGCAGACAGAAGTACTTGTAAAGCAGCAATCAAGTGCGGAACCTGAATTAGTGTGCGAGTGTGTATGTAATGATCTCAAAACGTTTTTTTTACAAAAAGTGATTGGTCATTTGAGGGTCCAAAATATCAAAGTGAACGTTCAATAAATAATTTACCAAACACTCTACCAGCTTTATCAGGAGGAAACTGTCCAGTAAAAGACTTACTATCTAATCTAAATCAATATTTTTGTACCAAATCTAGCTATTTGTTATTTGTTAAAAACCATTGTTAACCTTTGTTTATCTAGTAATGCCGCTAATAACCTGTTGGTGGATGCGGTAACTTTCTTTAATAAAAAAAGTGTTTAAGAGGAGAGTGCTGGTAGAGCTTGAGAAAAAATATAAGGTCATTAACTGGTGGGAAGCCAATAGAAAGTGAAAGAGGAAATGCTAGGGAAAACATCGAGTAAACGGCTTCGTAGCGATAAATAAACTTGGTGGTGGAATGATGAAGTGCAACAGAAGGTTAGAGAGAAGAAAGAGCTAGAAAAAATATGTCTGGTCGAAAACAGAGGAAGATAAGGAGATATACAAGATAGCAAAGAGGGAAGCAAAGTTTTCTGAGGAATTTTTTTTTTTTTTTTTTTATTTAAAGTAAGCCGCATCAACCATATTGGTTATTAGCGGATGGATTTAGTGTATACAATAATGACTAAAAATAACATAATTATATGTGGTACAATATGTTACAGTCTCTTAAAAATTTCACAATATTTTCACTGGTACAGACACTAAAGATCTCCGTTATAACTGATGGTATGTTATAAGTTAGTCTTTCAGCACTATATTTGGGACACTCTGTTAATACATGTTTCACTGTTAACGGCACATCACAACTCATACATTTTGGTTGAGGTTCCTTCTTCATTAGATATTCATGTGTAAGTTTGCTGTGTCCTAATCGAAGCCTGGTTAATACTACCTGAAAGAAACGGCTAGGAGTGTTGTTATTCCATCGTCCAAAATTTGGTTTTATTTCTTTCAACTTTGAAGATTTTTCTTCCCAAAATTTAGTCCAATTACATATAAACTTTTGTTTGAAATACGGTTTGAGATCTTCTGCTAGTGGTTTCATTATCGGTCTGATATTTGGAGAATTTGCTATTTCTCGAGCATTTTTATCAGCTAGTTCGTTTCCTTTAATGCCTATATGTGACGGTACCCACACGAAGACTAATGTTTTGTTCTTCAGCTGCTGCATCTTGTTTTTAATTAATTTAGCAATCGGGTTGCAGGTGTACATTTTTGATAGTATATGGAGGGAATTAATTGAGTCAGTAATAATAAGGAATTTTTCTGATTTGACTGTTTGTATATGGTTTAGAGCTCTGTATATTGCATACATTTCTCCAGTTATCACAGTGGATTCTGTGGGCAATTTGAAGCTTTTTATTGTGTCTCTTATAACAAATGACGATCCTACACCAGAAGTTGTTTTAGATGCATCTGTGTAAACTTGGATATATTCAGGGAAAGAAGAAAGTATTCTATTATAATTGCTTATAAATATTTGTGGATTGGTTTCGGATTTATGGTATGATAATAGTTGTAAATTTAAAGTAGGCAAAGGTATTAACCAGGGAGGTGCCGTGTTTACATTTGCTGAATGTGTTGAGGGAAAGTTAAAAATTTCAATAGAGTTTAAAATGTTTTTGATCCTTAATTGAAATGGTAAATGTGTCCTTATGTTGATATTAGATAACGATGACTGAATAAGAAAAGGGTTGTCAGGTTGTAATGATGATTGTTTTGAAACGTAAGATAAACTAAGTAATTTTCGTCGTTCTTGTAATGATGGCTCTCCAAGTTCCCACTCGAGGCTTGCAACAGGAGTTGTTCTGTAAGCTCCAGATATTATGCGTAATGCATTGTTGTGTATAATGTCTAAGATTTTTAAATTTGACTTTGACGCTGAAGAATATGCAATACATCCGTAGTCCAATTTTGATCGGATTAGACTTCTATACAACAGTAGTAATGTATCTCCGTCAGCACCCCATTGTTTGTTGGCTAAACATTTAAGAAGATTTATACCATTTTGACATGATATTGCCAATTGCTTAATATGTGATTTCCAACTTAAAGTTTCGTCGAATGTTAAACCTAAATATTTTATCTCTGTACATCGTTTCAATAACTTTGTGCCGAATTTTAAGGTAGGTATGTTAGTGTGAATAGGCTTTTTGGAAAAAATAATATATTGTGTCTTGTCAGCTGAAAAATTGAATCCACTCGTATTAGACCAACTATCAATTTTGTTTAGTTCTTCTTGTAAAAATTTGACAATGGAATTAATATTTTTTCCTTTGACGAACATTATCATGTCATCAGCATATAATCTAGCCTGTGCAGGTCTCTTGAGATTTTTTATAACATCATTCATTGCAATTAAAAAAAGTGTAGGGCTAATTACAGATCCTTGTGGTGTTCCATTGTCCTGAGACTTAATAGTAGAATGTTCTCCATTACTTCGTACTGAAAATTTGCGTTGATGTAGAAAGTTATTCAAAAATGCCAACATGTTTCCTTGAATTCCCCAAGTCTGTAGCTTTTTTAATATTCTGTATCGCCATGCCAAATCAAATGCTTTGTGGATATCAAAGTAAACAGCTATGCATTTCTGTTTGTTACAGAAGGCTTCATTAATTTGACTTTCTAAATGTAAAACATTATCTGTAGTGGATCTTAAGGGACGAAATCCAGCTTGTTCCGGTATGAGTAAATTGTGATGTTCCAAATGCCACATAAGTCTATTATTTATTATTTTCTCTAGCAATTTGCAAGTAGAACATGTAAGTGATATTGGCCTATATGATTCTGCTGCTGTTGCCGGCTTATTAGGTTTTAGAATAGGGATGACAATAGCTTGTCTCCATAAGTCGGGAAATTTTTGTTTACACCAGATTATGTTAAAAAGGTTCAATAGGAAGTCTAAAGCTTCGTTAGGTAACTGTTGTAGGAATATTGCGGGTATGTCATCTGGGCCTGGTGATGTGTTTTTTAACATTTGGACAGCTTCTAACAGTTCTGTTTTATTAATTGGAGTATTTATATCATCGTTACTAGCTACAGCTTCTATTGGATTTGCTTCTTCTTCTTCCCGATAACGTAAAAAAATATTGTTGTAATTTTCATTTGTAGACTCTTGTCTGTATGTTTCAGCTAATTCTTCTACAATTTTTTTGTTTTCAATAATTAGGTTTCCATTTCGTTCTAGGTATTTTATTCCATTTTTTGTATTGACGCCAGCTATTTTCTTTACTTTTTTCCATGCGGATGACATGTTAGTATTCCTGTTAATACTTTGAACGTATTTTTTCCAAGACTCTTTTTTAGATCTGGTAGTAATTAATTTTGCATATGCCCTTTTTTTCCTTAGCTCTATCAAGTTCTCATTAGTTTTATGTCTTTTGAAAGTATTTAATGCTTTTTTACTTTGCTTTATTGCCAATTCACACTCTTCATTCCACCAGGGAACAACTTTGTTTTTTGCTATGTACTTTGTTTTTCCCATTGCAATTGTGGCGGCTTCAGTGATTAAGTTATTAAACAATTTTAAAGTTAAGTTTATGTCTTCTTCACTTATAGGGATATTTGATATTTCTTCGGTAATTTTTGTTTTAAAGATGTTCCAGTTGGCTTGCTTAATTTTCCACTTTTGAAAAGGATTGGTTTTTGTTGTGGGGTTGGAAATTTTTGTTATTATTATTGGATAATGATCACTTCCATATAAATCGTCTACGGTTTGCCATGTATGATTTAGTAACGTCGATGGGTCAGAAATAGACAAGTCAATTGCTGAAAAATTTCCAGAAGCTGCGTCGAAACGTGTTTTAGCTCCATCGTTCATTATTGTTAAATTCAGGCTATTGATTATGTTTGCTAATAACTTTCCATTTTTAGTAGTTTTTTCGGAACCCCATAGGAGATTATGGCTATTAAAGTCACCTAGAATTAATTTTGGTGATGGAATTTGCATAATTAAATCGGAAAGTTCATTTCCTTGGATATTATGGTTCGGGGGAATATAGATATTACATATGTTCATTTTTTGATTAGTACCTGTTGTTACTGTTACTGCTATTGCTTCTAAGTTTGTATTAATTGTGATTCTGTGTACTTGTAAATCGGTTTTAGTATATATTGCAACACCACCACTGGCATGATTTGTCTGTCTATTTTGATAGTAGACATTATATGACTTCAAGCCACACACATTGTTGTCTTTAAAATTAGTTTCTTGAAGACATATAATATCAGGAGAATGTTTCCTAATTAAAACCTGAAATAAGGGTAGGCGGGTGTGAAAACTGTTTAAATTCCACTGTAAAATATTATTATACATGAATTATATTTTTATTTAAATAATTAGTTTTGAGATACATCACTGTCGAAGTCAGATGAAACAGAAAGTCGGAGCACTTCTTTAGTTAATTTTTTAGTTAGTCTAGTACATTTGATTTTCATTTTTCGATCTTCAGTCTGCGAATGTATTGCATTTATCATATCTATAAGAGATGGAATATTTTCGGTATAGTCTTTAGCAATGCTTAATGCATCACTACTACCGTGAGTATTCTCTAATAGGTCAGTGAATTGTTGACTATCGAGCGGGAACTTAGGATTGTGGTTGTCAATGAAATTGATTATGTTTTGGGGCAGTTCTCGAAATTCTAATGAGGGTTTGCCTTCCGACTTCAACTTTTTCTTTGGAGCTTTTGGGACAGGTTTTGTAAAGTAAGAGTTTGCTTCTGAGGAATTAGTAATATCTGGTGTATCTTCTGGACTAGATGTTGCATTTCGTTTAGAGGTCGTAGGATTAGTTATTGAAGTTGTTTGAACTTTAAAAGAAGTGGGTATGTCGTGATTAGGCTCATTGAGTATAGGAGTAATTGGTGTTTGTTCACATATCATTTCAAAGTTAGTAGTATTTGATATAGACTCACTTGAATTATTGCTGTCTGAGGGATTGTCTAGAGAGGAACTTTGTTGTTGTGATTTAGTATATGGAGTAGGAGCTTGGAGTTGGAGGCTGGCACATCGTGATGCCAAATGACCTGGTAGTTTGCACTTATAGCATAATGTATCTGTTGTAAGATATATGTGATATGTTAAGTCATCATGATAAATTTCTAATACTTCGGGAATTTGGAAATTATCTTCTGGAGGAGATATGTACACCTGCCTTCGAAAACTAAGTATGTGACTATACGCTGGATCAGGTGCTCCAATTCGTAAGAATGTGATAGGTGACATTAGCTGTAATCCAATAGTTTTTAACTTGGTTTCCAATAAATTATGTGGAATTGTGGGACTTACGTTGGATAGAACAAGTCTTTGTGATGGGGTAACTAGCTTTCTTACTGGTATTACTGTGTTATTAATTTTAATAGAATTATGTTCTTTTAAAAATTTGTCTACCACTGATTTACTTGATAAGTATACACAAACACGGTTGTTTGAAATCTTGGATGAAAATATAATGTTTTTTGGATCTACAATTGGTCCGAGTTCTAATAAGTAATCTTGTAGTTTGAGGCCCTCTATTGCAGAAAAGATAATTCCCTGTTCTTTGCTTGGATAAGTTATTGGTGAATGAGTCAATGCTGTGGAATATTTTTTAGTGTTTGGTGAGTTATCAGTATTAATAATACCATTGCTGTTATTATTATTCATTTTGGTCGTTTTCGATTTTTCCGTTTCATTAATTTGGCTGAGTACGGACCTGTTTTATTTAAAAGTTGACGAACAACCAGATTTTGATAATTGCTCTTTTTATTCTAACCAAATTGTTAGGTTAGTCAGAACAATGGTCAGTTTATTATCATGCAATCAAACAAAATGAGAGTTTTCTTTACTCACGTATGATTTCCTGCACTTAAATAATCACTATTATCACTTTAGTAGTAATTTTAACTTGTTGTTTTCTGAGGAATTATTACTGACTATTTCAAAATTATAATTCCCGATTTTTACATTTCGTTCCTCTGTATCTTTATTTTCTCTTTTTTTCTTCATGTATTTAGTTTTCTCTTCATTTATTGATAAGCCCGGATGGATAAAACAGCGGTTACCAGGTTCTTTCTGAAGTGGTTCAAGTACTAGCTGGGACATTTTCCGAATCACTTAATTTAGAACCAACTATTATCGTAAATTTGAAAATGCCCCAGTTACATCAGTTGATGTCGAAAGAAGTTTTTCTATTTAAAAATTTATCTACTCAGATAGAAGCCATAAGTATTTTTCAGAAAATTTTGAACAGCATTTGATAATTTATTGTTACCACAATTCGAAATAATATTATTAAAACGTTTTTATTTACTTGGTTGGTTTGGCCTTTGTAACAATATCACTATGTAAGCAAATTTTGTAATCCATTTTAAAAATAGTTCTTGGCTACCTAGCCACCTGAAATTTTCAGAATAGCTCAGAAGTAGCTAACAACTGGTAGAGGAGATGGTGGCTCAGTGGTAGAGCATTATACTGCAGATTGAGAGGACCCGAGTTTGAAATTTGGCAGTTACTTATCTTTTTTTAATTTTTTTAATAAATAATTAAAAGTTAATATACCTAAAATTCATATTTTATAGGTTACTTATTTATATAAATATTATATATACAATTTTAAATATTTTCTTTGATTTATATGAGTTTAAAATCGATTACAAAACTTTTTATGACAAAGGGATTGAAACAACAATATTTATAGTTAATTACTTTATATATACCTTTATATATATATATATATATATATATATATATATATATATATATATATATATATATATATATATATATATATATATATATATCTGTCCTATATACATATAACACAACCGTGATATTATAAAAATTACTTTTTTATACTACTAGTGTAATTTTTCGAATTTTAGGCATTTTATATCGTCAAATTATTTGATATACTTTTTCCTATAAATAATAAAAGATAATAAAAACGTTTTATTATAAAAAGTTTTTTTTATAAAAGTTTAATTATTTATTTGTTAAAATACTTAAATATTTAATTACCTACATAAACTTAGTTTGTAAAATACATACATCCATATTAAATATAACATGTGAAGATAATGTTAATATCTTTGTAAATATAAAAATATTGTCAATATTTTTTTTATTACATGCATATTTTCTAGATAAAAATGCATATTTTTACGTAAAATACTGCATAATTATGCATATTTTAAACATTTTATTTGCATATTTGCCTAAGTCTAGTGACAACATTTACATATATTTTACATATTTTTTTTATTTTTTTTTATTAAACTTTGCAAATTTACAATCTGCTATTAAAAGCTATTAGTAAATGTGAGTATTGCAAATACATGAGAGGAGAAGTTATCCACTGATAACACTCCCAATACTAACACTAACAAGTTTGATTATTATAATTTGAAAGTAAAATTGAAATGAAAATTAAAATTAAAGAATAAAATCTGTTGGCCAATGTCTTTTCAATCTTCGTCTGACTTCTGGTTGGAGATGTAGTTGTCTTGCTTCCTCGTTGGGGTGGGCTGGCAGATGTTCTAAATAATTTCTTGTTAATCTGCTGATTTCGTCTTCAACGAACGGTATACCAGAGTCGTCATGCAGTGTTTTGTTACTAACGTACCACGGGGCGTTGAAAATCATTCTGAGTATTTTGGATTGGATTCTCTGAATGATTTTGGTATTAGAAGGCTTGGCACAGCCCCATAATTGCACTCCATATGTCCATATAGGCACTTATACAAGAGAAGTTTATTATCTGTAGATAACTGCGACTTTCGGTCTATTAGCCAATTCATTTGACGTATTTTCATGTTGATTTGGATTTTTTTTGCCAAGATGTGTGCTTTCCAAGTGAGCTTTTGGTCAAGTGTCATTCCCAGGTATTTGACTTCTGTTTTTACTGGTAGTAATATGTTGTTCAGTGTGATTCTTGGACATACGATGTTCCTGTTGGTGAATGTAATTTGATTAGACTTCGTATGGTTAACTTTGATTTTCCATCTATTCATCCAGTCTTGTAGTAGATTCAGGTGTATTTCAAGGTTTCCTGATGCTACTTGGGGGTCATCATCGATGGATATTATGGCGGTGTCATCTGCGAACATGGCTACTGTGGTCGTATTTGTTGTTGGAATATCAGCAGTGTATATGAGGTACAGGAGGGGACCCAGGACACTTCCTTGAGGAACACCGGATTTTATGGGATAGTAATGAGAGGTTTCTGTAAGGAATTTGACTTGAAAGTGGCGTTCTGTGAGGTATGATTTTAAGAGTAGATAGTGAGGAGTGGGAAAGGATGACTTAAGTTTATACAGGAGGCCGTCATGCCAAACACCGTCGAATGCTTGTTCTATATCCAGGAAGGCAGCAGTGCAAATTTTTTTTTCTTCGAGGCATACATTAATGTTTTTAACAATTCTATGACATTGTTGTAAAGTTGAATGGGCTTCGCGGAAACCAAACTGGTGTGTTGGGATCACTGAATCAATTTCGATGTCTTCTGAGATTCTTTGGAGCAAAAGTCTTTCTAAAATTTTTGACATTATTGGAAGTAAGCTGATTGGTCTATATGAGGTAGTAATATTTGGTGGTTTATTTGGTTTACTTATCATAATTATTTGTGCAAACTTCCAGTTAATCGGGTAGTAGGTTAATCTTATGATACTATTATATATCATTGTTAGTAGGACAATTGCTTTTCTGGGTAATTTTTTTAATATTAGCCCGGTGATCATGTCGAAGCCTGGTGCTTTGTAGTTATTGCATCTAGAAATTTGTTCTTTCACATTATTAGGAGTAAAGCATTTGATTGGTAGCATCATTGGACATGGAGTATCTAAGAAGTTTTTAACTTGTTCTTCGTTATTATTATTATTAACTTCAGGTGCACTAAAAACGTGTGAGAGATGTTCAGCAAAGATGGACGCCTTTTGTTGTTCAGTTTTTCCCCAGCTTCCATCGGCTTTCCTTAGAGGTGGTATGTGTTGTGTAGGCCTCTTGAATGATTTCGTTGCTTTCCAGATACTGTGGTCTTCTTTTGATAGGCTCTTAATGAATAGTTCAAATGTATCATTCCTCGCGTCTTGGAGAGCAGTTTTAAGTTGTCGTGTTAATCTATTGTATTTATTTTTATCTATAGGATTGCGACTTCTTTGCCATATGCGCCTGGCTCTTCTTTTTTGTGCAACAAGACGTTTTATATAAACGGGTATGTTGGTGTCACTTGGTTCTTTGTCATTCTGACGGGGGGTAGCTATTTCAGCGGCTGCATGTATAGTTTGGGTTAGAAGAAGCACAGCATTATCGATATCATTTGGTTGCTTTAATCTTATATTTAAATTTATATTTTCATTTATGTAAGACTCGAATACATTCCAGTTGGTCTTTGATGTTGTCAACTTAGGGATATTCGGACGTTTTATAATTTGCGTAGATAGTGTGACAATTATGGGGGTATGGTCAGTGGACAGATCCCAGGATGCTTGTATGTCAAAATAATTTAAGGCCATGTTATGGAGGATAAAGAAGTCTAGTAAATCTGGGATTTTGTTTAGATCTGTTGGCCAGTAGGTGGGTTGCCCTGTAGATAAGTAAGAGCTGTTTGTGTTAGCTATGGCTTGTCTGAGATTTTTTCCCTTTGTTGTACATAGTCTCGAGCCCCAGTCTGTATGTTTGGCATTCCAGTCACCTCCAATTAAGAATTTTTTTGATAGTTGTTTAAAGAAGCCTTCATATTCTGCTGTGGTGATATTATGCCTTGGAGGGCTGTACATTGCCGCAATATCAAAGGACCATGGTTGAGAACTGATACAGATTACTGCAGCTTGTATTTTTTCCGTCTGATACATTGTTTCCTCATAGTGTGGTATGGTGTTCCGTACAATAATAGCAGCGCCACCGTGTGCTGTGCCATCAGGATGGTTGGTGCTGTAAATAGAATAATGAGGGATCTTGAACATCGTTCTGTCAGTGAAGTGAGTTTCCGATACGAGTAGAACATCAATTTTGTTATGTTGAAGAAAGTTAATAACTTCTGTTTTGTGGTTGCCTAGGCCATTGGCATTCCATTGTGCAATTCGTAGTGACTTAATTTCCATTACTGAATTTATTTATTACTGTGGAAAGCATGTTTAAGATCACGCTATTTTGATTTATTAGTTGTGAAAACATAGTTTTGAATTCATTAAGGAAACTCTTCATCATCTCTCCAATGTCGTTGTTTGTATTGTTTACATGTGTTCCACTTGTTATTTGAGCGTAAGTTGCGTGATTTTGGTTGTATGAGGTCGTATTGTTATGTTCATTATTTACATTTGTACCACCTGCTGTTTGTGTGTAAGTCGCGTGGTTTTGAATGCTATTATTCTGTACATTATATCTGTTACTCGTATATTGCAATTGATTGTTCGCTACAGTGTGCGATGATACTACTCTTGTCCTGTTTCTACTGCTAATTAACTCTTTATATACCGTGCATCCTTTGTAATTTGCGGTGTGTGCTCCATTGCAGAGAGCGCATATGGCAGGTGTGTCCCTAGGTTTTTTTACAATCGGCTGACATATGGTTGCCTCCACATTTGACACAGTGATAAGGTCTATTGCAGTATGTCTTAGAGTGCCCATACAATTGGCATCTAGTACACTGGACAATATTATTCTTTTTATACGGTGGCTCGATAACTATTTTCGCGTTGTTTATAAATTCAATTTCATATATTTTTTTATTATTTTGATTAGGTTCTATATCGACGTAGAACATCATTAGAGGGTCCTTACTTACTCTGTGTTTTATATTTACAATATTGCGTACTAAATGTCCATGTTTTTCTATTTCACTTTTTATTATATTAATGGGAACTGTATGATGTAGATTACGAATTACAACTCTGTATGCTCTATCCTCTTTCATTTGGTATGTATGATGCACAATTTTTTTGCTGTTTAAATGTCTTACCAGTTTTCGGTATGTTTCACTGTCCCGGGAATTTAATTTTATTGTGTGGTTCTGTAATGCTGTGCAATAGTATGTCTCTGCTGTTGTTACTTCTGATAGATTATTAACCATTTTATTGTAGTCAGTAACACCATATATAAAAATTGGTGGGGGTTTCGAGACTGCTGGAGTTTCGTTGGTATTTTCTGTACTGTTATTGTTGTCTTTTTCGTTATAATTTTGTAGAACCTGAAATTTATTGCTGATTACTACCGTGTCTTCGTTTTCTGTTGGTGTCGGGGAATTTATTTTACGTTTTTTGTTATTATGTTGTACAGTTTGCCATTCGTGGATGTCCGATGACTCCATGTCGCTGATTTCCCCTGAAGATTCTTCGCTTTGTAATGTTTGTGTCATCTCAATAGAATCGGAAGCTTCATTTTGAGGTGTAGCTAATGTAGTATTTATTTTAGGATTATATTGACAGTTTGAGGAAGATTGTGATACTACTTGGTTAGGAACATAATATATAGTTGTTGGTGTGTTGTTTAAAATTTGTGTTGAATTTGGTTGTGAATTTTGTGGAAAAAGGACATTTGGGCATTCTGGTTGAATTTGCTGTTGCTGATATTGAACATGTATAGGTTGACCATTTACAGTAGTAGTATAAAAAGGAACACTCACCGATAAATCTGGTGGAGCACTCATTTTAACTGTTAAGTCCGAATATTTTAATTTTTAAATAGTTTATAAATAGTATATCCACTTAATACACGACAATGACGATAAAAACGAGGCCGGAGCCCGTTTCTTATCACACTATAAACTTTCGCCTAATTCGTATCGATGTTTACAGGTCGAGAGTCAAATAAATACTACATATCGTTATGAGTTACAACAGAGTGTAAATTAAATGGAGTTAAATAAAAAAAAATTAAAGCACTCATGGGAGTGCCGACAGAAGTGAAAACTTCTTATAGTATATAAATTACGAGCTAAATGTTTTTCCCCATCCAAAAAGAAGTGCTACACCTATATTATATACGCGTTACGTACGTTCTATGCTATTTATGTATACATACACATAATATATAAAATATATTGTGATACAAGAAAGGAATGAAGAACCATATGGAATCCATAACAAGAGAGGAATTAGAGAAAGCAATAGAAAGAGTAAAATTGGGCAAAGCACCAGGCAAGGATCATATCCATATCACCCCGGAAA
Organism: Diabrotica virgifera virgifera; assembly: GCF_917563875.1. NCBI lineage: Eukaryota > Metazoa > Arthropoda > Insecta > Coleoptera > Chrysomelidae > Diabrotica > Diabrotica virgifera. The sequence goes on from NC_065452.1 coordinate 17,099,195, forward strand.
TGATAAAATTCATGGGGACAGAGGGAATGGATAGCATGAAAAAAACTAATGAATGATATAATATATTATATACGTACGAAATTTAGTTCGGCAAAGTGGTGACGGTCGCAAACTCAATACCTTTTCCCTACGTAAAAAGTGCACAACGTCCCTAAAGACGGTCGCTAATTTAATACTTTTTCAACTTCTAAAAAGTGCGCAACATCCCTAAAGAAGTTTTCTCTTCAAAAATGTATTTCGTCGAAGCAATGACCGTCGCTAATTCAATACTTCTTCCCCATCCAAAAAGTGCACAACGTCCCTAAAGAAGTTTTCATTTCAAAGAAGTTTTCATTTCAAAAATGTATTTCGCCGAAGCGATGACGATCGCTAATTCAACATTTTTCCCCATCGAAAAAGTGTATAACGTCTCTAAAAAAGTTTTCGCTCCAAAAATTTATTTGGTTGAAGCAATGATGGTCGCGATGACGGTCCCTAATTCAATACTTTTTCTAAATCTAAAAAGGGCACAACGTCCCTAAAGAGTTTTTACTTCAAAAAAATTTATTTCGTCGAAGCAATGACGGTCGCTAATTTAATACTTTTTTCCCATCGAAAAAGTGTAAAACGTCCCTAAAGAAATTTTCATTTCAACAATTTATTTCGTCGAAGCATTGACGGTCGCTAATTTAACACTTTTTCCCCATCTAAAAAGGGCACAACGTCCCTAATGGAGTTTTCACTTTAAAAATTTATTTCGTCGAAGCATTGACGGTCGCTAATTTCATAATTTTTCCCCATCTAAAAAGGGCACAAAGCCCCTAAAAAAGTTTTCACTTTAAAAATCTATTTCGTCGAAGCAATGACGGTCGCTAATTCAATACTTTTTCCCCTTCTAAAAAGTGCACAACGTCCCTAAAGAAGTTTTCACTTCAAAAATTTATTTCGTCGAAGCAATGACGGTCGGGATGACGGTCGCTAATTTAATACTTTTTCCCCATCTAAAAAGGGCACAATGTTTCTGCAGAAGTTTTCACTTAAAAAATTTATTTCTACGAAGCGATGACGGTAGCTAATTAAATACTTTTTCCCATCTAAAAAGTGCACAACCTCCCTAAATAATTTTTCACTTCAAAAATTTATTTCGTCGAAGCAATGACGTTAGGGATGACGGTCGATAATTCAATACTTTTCCCCGTCTTAAAAGGACACAACGTTTCGACAACAGTTTTCACTTCAAAAATTTATTTCGCCGAATCGATGACGGTCGCTAATTTAATAGAAACACACTGTTTCCCGTTTTGGCTAATTCAATAGTTTTCCCCCATCTAAAAAATGCACAACGTCCTTAAAGAAGTGTTCATTTCAATAATGTATTTCGTCGGAACACTGACGGTCTCTAATTCAATACTTTTTCCCATCTAAAAAGTGAACAACGGCCCTAAAGAAGTTTTCACTTCAATAATATTACTATTATTATACGTACATTATAATATTATACGTACAAAATTTATTTCGTCGAAGCGATGACGGTCGCGATGACCGTCGCGAAATCAATCCTTTTTCCCCATCTCAAAATAGATTTTACATTTATTTTAAATTAAAATACTTTTTAATACTACACACATATTTAAATACCACACAATTTTTATATACATAAACATAATAAATATACGTACAAAATTTATTTCGCCGAAGAGATGACGGTCGCGATTACGGTCGCGAAATAAATCATTTTTCCGCATCCAAAGATAAGTTTTACATTTATTTTAAATTTAAATACTTCTATACAATTTATGTATACATACACATAATATACCTTTATATATATATATATATATATATATATATATATATATATATATATTTACTCCCAGCGTATGAAGTGAGCCACATATCAAAAGAAACTGCGGTTGAAGTGAGGTCCTGTACAAAGTGAGGTCCAGTATACGGACCTCACTTAGTCAATCAATGTAAGACTTTTTCGTAGACATGTACTGATAGCAAACACTGTTTTTTTACAAAAAAAAGTGGGACCTCACTTTGTATGGTCCACATCAATTTTTAGTTCAGAGATTTTCCGCATAGAGGCGCTGACTTTGGCGTATATTTTCTAACCATGTATATTCTATGCCCTGTTGAATAACTTACGATACACATAGTGAGGACCATACAACTGGCAACATCTGTTCAACCAATCTTTAAAACAGTGGATCGTCAATCGTCGCATAAATTCAAACAGTACAAAAATGTTTAATACTTTAATCCTTTTTGAGAGCATAGGCGCAAAATTTCGGTCGAGTTCTTTTTAAACGCATTTATTTTTTTCGAATCCTGAGATAACTAATAGGTATTTTTAAAAAATTTAAACGCAAAATAGAAGACTACATTATTCCCGAGGGCAGAAAGTCCCTTATAATGAACAAAAAGTTTCTTTTGTAATATATATTTAAAATTAAAAATCAGACTATTTTTTTTCACCCCTGTGACTTATTAAAATAAATATTATAGAAGTTCTCAAGGACTTTCGACCATGGATAATACAGTAATATTTCTTTCTGCGTTTAAATTTTTTAAAAATACTTAAGGTTTTCTCAGTATTCGAAAAAAATGAACGCATTTAAAAATAATTCGAGCGAAATTTTTGCGCATATGCTCTCAGAAAGGCTTAAAATACTATAAATTTTTGTAATCAGTATTTCAATAGTTATTTATGATATAAGTGTTAAAAGTACACGTTTAAGGCACGCATGTGAAAGTTTGCAGAATGAGCGACAGCGAGTTCTGCAATTCACATGAGTGCCTTAAAAATGCACTTTTTAACACGCATATCATGCAATATTTTTTCTACAAACGTAATTACAGGACAATATCTACAAAAACTTTTACTTGAACTTGACTGACATTCCATTTTTATATTTTTTTGACATTACATCAAAATTGCCTATACGATCAATACGAATTGCAGTGCCATAAAATTTTTAAAGCACTAGTGCCTTAAAGCAGCGCCGGATAAAGGGGCGGGCGAGCCGGGCGATCGCCCGGGGCGCCAGAATTTGGGGGCGCCAAATTTTGAGAGACGCTGATATATAAAATTTACCCCCCTCCGTGGCTCAGTGGTAAGAGCGCCTGCCTTTTGATCGAAAAAATCCGAAAGGTTGTGGGTTCGAATCTCACCAGGGTCGGAAATTTTTCATTTATTATAAATTAATAAATGAATATAGTTTCTGTCCTCGTGGGATCGGTTCTCACCGGAGGGACCGCAGACGTTCGGATACAATAATTAGCGTCTCTTTGCAAAGACAATGACGTCGACATTGCAAAGTAACAAGCCACTTACTCAACACACACGCTACTTACACATGACACTAGGTACCTAACTATTCAAAATTACCGTACCTACCATGCCAATGGCCATTAGTTGTCGAGGCATTAGCTAAACAAAAAAAAATATAATATTTTTTACATTCACTATTTTTTTGGACTTTATAGATTATCTTTGGGCTAAGATTACTCCTAAGACAATTAATATTAAATAATTGTAACAATAAGAAAACTATTTCTAGCTCACAAAAATTCTCTAATAAAAATAATGCAACCTAAAAATTGTTATGGCTTTTAAAGGTCATTTGTCAATACCTATCACTTTTATGGTATTACAATGTTATACATACATACTTAAAATACACGAAGATCAGATTTACGAAGTATCAACAAATTTATGAATAGTCAGTGATATTATTATACTGCTGCTTGTCATTATAGCCTCAATGGTTAAATAGTTTTGTCTTCCTGTTCTGTAAACTTTGCTTTATCAACATTGTCGTGTGTCCGTGGGTGTGTAATTTGAAATTAAAAAAAAAACAAACCAGGTATATCTATATGAATTAGAATTGACAAGTTCTTTTTCATAATATGAATATATAGAAATTTATTTCGAATACTTTGTACGCGTTAAGATGTTTCACTTTTTGCATAAAAACGGCACGAACGACGTATGAAAAAAAAAGGAATAATAGATTTTTGTATATATCATAAATTGAACGAGTAATTCCAAAATGATTTGTTATTTGAAATATCTCAGTGGCGTACTATGTTTTTCATTAAAAAAATTCACACCATTTCAACAGTAGATATAAAATTATTAATTTTATGTCAAAAAATGCGCAATAATTACCTCTTAAAACACATCAAATTTCATTTGCATATCTGAACCGGTTTTAGAACAATAAAGAAATCGTCAGTTTGTAAGAAAAATGTCAACACCCCATATCTCGGAAACGAAGTATTTGCTGACATACGCTTATAGAGCAAACTGTCATTATTTTTTCATATAGAATTACCCTTTAAAGTTTGTCGCATTTATTTAGAAACATCCTGTTTTTTCTTGACCACCCTGGATTTCCATAGTTTTTCCTGTATTATTTCACTTGACCTTATTTTCAGTTCTTTCTGTTTTTCCAGTCCTGCAGGTTTCTTTTCTAATATTGCTTCGTCCATTTTATCTCTAAAAGATTTTCGGGGTCTGTCTCTCTTCCTTCTTCCTATCGGGCTCCAATCTGTTATTCTGTTTATCAACGATTTTGGTCTGCTCTTCTGCCATGTCCGTACCAGGTTAATCTCTTTTGTTCTATGTTGTCTATTATCCCTTGAATTCATTACCATTATTTTCTTAATCTCTATGTTATTTATTCTATCCCTTCTACAGCTTCTACTTAGGTATTCGATCTCTGTTGCTCTTATTTTGCATTTGGTTTTCGTATTTTTTATTCAATTTTCACACCCATTATTCAGAATACTTTTTGTCATGGTGTTATATTATATTCTTCTTTTTGTTTTTATACTGATGTATCCCACAGTACCGGGTTTAATTTTAGTATGCAGCATATTGTTTGTCCTAGTAACTCGATACCTAAAACCATAGCTTGGTTCTATAGGTATCGAGTCATAGAGATAATAAAAAGCTCATGAGATAATAAAAAAAATAATGAATTATCTTATTTGAATTTGCATAGATGATTGTAAGGCCAAGGATATCACAACGGCTCTAAAAGGAAGAGAAAAAATAAAGATGTACAAGCTCGCGTTTGCAAAGAATATCCGCATGCTATTTTATGCTAAGTGGATGCCACTCCCTCAATTTAGTTATTGGGGATACAGCTATATCTTGCGCACAATCAACATGTTTTTTGGTCTTGTAGAAGATTTATACACACTAAATGATATAAATGAGTCAGATTAAATAAATTATTAGACGAATTTTTTACTAGGCAACAACATTTTTGTTCAATTTAGTAGTATTTTGTATTTTGACGACACCCGATTTGGGCGTCGAAACGATAATAAAATTATTTTTTTCAATTTAATTGTGGCTTATTTTCCATCTAAATAGTTATTTATACACATTTTTTACTAGTTGTTGATAATGTGCATTTATCTTTTACCTCGCTTCTTCGTCGCTTGAACTTAAAATGTGCTCGCTATGCTATGCCCTATGTTGGATAAGTTATAAGTAATAACTATCCTACTATTTTTTAAATAAATATATTTTTACATAGGTTTTTATGGTAAAATTTTGATTTTTCCTATTTTTTTATATTTGCAGTAAATTTGTATATTCTTATATGAAGGGGCTCCAAATTTTATTTTGCCAGGGGCGTTCAGAACCCTAAAACCGGCCCTGCCTTAAAGTAGCATTTTTAACGCACGTATGGAGTTCTAAAAATTGCATTTTTAACACGGTTGTAGAAAAAAGCCTTTAAATGAGGTGTCACATGATGTACTTACTTTCCTATTTAAAAAAATAAAAGTTGTGCCTGTCACCTGAAGAAGAGGGATCGCGTAAAGTTCGAAACATTGACGCTATAATATACTATGATTATTTTAAAAATCGACCTATCCGAGCGTTTTTCTTTTGTGCTAAAAATAAATAAGTTAATAAGGGGGGTAAAACTTATTCCAGCGAACTGTATTTGTAACAACCAAGGTAGGGATGGCGGTTGTTGAACAAAAAACCGGTTTTCGGTTATACCGGTTTTTTACTTACGGTTTAACCTAAAAATGGGCGAAAGTACCCCAATCTGGCATCTCTGATTCGTCGCTCGTTGTAGACGGCGTCGGTGTATATTGCGTTGTCAATTGGGATATTCCCAAAACTCCCAAAAGTGATGATCCTACCGATCTACCGACATGTCCCTAGGATCTATCGAGTTTAAAAAAATATCCAAGTGACATATTTTACTTAAGATGAAACAGTAGCGATCAACAGGTAGCGAAAACGCGTTCCAAGATTGCGGCTGTAATTTTGAATATTTTTTCGAGATATGTGGCACACGTATTCGTAATATAATAAAGAATGGCGGTACAGAGCCCAATTTAAAAAATATATTAATATGTGGAAATTACTCTGTAATTAAATACAATATTAAAAAAACGAGCCTGTACCGCCACTAAGAAGAACAAAAAAATGCATTTTCTTCAAATAAACTTTTTTATCCGATGCCTAGATTTTGTGTCATTTTGGAACTACTAAAAATTTTTATTTCAATAGTAGTTCCAAAATGACACAAAATCTAGGCATCTGATAAAAAAGTTTATTTGAAGAAAGTGTATTTTTTTGTTCTTCTTAATGGCGGTACAGACTCGTTTTTTAATATTGTATTTATTTACAGAGTAATTTCCACATATTAATATATTTTTCAAATTGGGCTCTGTACCGCCATTCTTTATTATATTACAAATACGTGTGCCAAATATCTCGAAAAAATATTCAAAATTACAGCCTCAATCTTGGAACGCGTTTTGGCTACCTGTTGATCGCTACTGTATCACCTTAAAAATAAATTCGATAAACCAATTCATCATTTATTGCCATCAAAAAATTTAAGTAGGTAGTCAGAGGCGTAGCTACCGCCGTATCAGCCGTATCAATTATACGGGGCCCCCGACATTCAGGGGCCCCAGTGTGGCATGTCGAAACAAAATTCCATTTACAAAGATTGAACAAAATATTCTACAATTATTTCACAATTAAAACGCTTTTGAAACAGTGTATATTGTTTGGATATCAACATTTTGGTGTAATGGATTCTTTATCCATACTTATATAAATCATATTTATCTATTTTTATTCTCCGCCCCATAAGAACAGAGCTTTTTTGTTTTCAAGCTACCTTTCTTTTCGTCAATTCCTTTGTTTTGTCTTGTTGAATTGTCTTTTGTCAATTCCATTGGATATGTGTGAGTTTTTGTATAATGTATAATGCCAAATTGCAATTTTTGTAATCGCTTTATCTTTGAATATTTGAAACAGTATGTATTGTTTGGATATATTTTCGTTTATTCTATTCTTTATCTATAATTGTACTTATTTATATCTACACTTCTCCAAGAAACTAACGGACCACCTTAAACATTGGTCATTTTTAATGTCTCATATTTCCTAAACCTGTTATCCGATTTAAGTGATTTTTTTAATATGTCATAGCCGTATCCTTGAACAATCTCGCTGTAATAATATTGTTGCTAGACAGGTAAATTGTCATTGTATACCGGCTGTATACCAAAAAAACTGAGATTTTTTCTCAAAGTTCGGGTCACTCTGTGGAATATTATAGCATTTATAAAATAGTAAAATTAAAACACAACTATAGCCTGATGGTTTCTTAATATTCTATTGTTTTATTCATTCGCTTATGTAGGATAATAAAAAATTAGGTAATACTAACTCAACTAGTCTGATTTTTCATCAATACAGGGCGTTTTTAAATAAGTATGGCAGACTTTAAGGGTTAATTCTGCATGAAAAAAAATGACAGTTTGCTTCATAAACGTATGTCCGCAAATGCTCCGTTTCCGAGAAAGGGGGTGTTGATATTTTTCTTACAAACTGACGATTTATGTATTGCTCTAAAACTCGTTGATATGTGCAAATGAAAGTTGGTGGGTTTTAAGAGGTAGTTATTGTGCATTTTTTAACATACAATTAAGAATTTTATGTTCACCATTGGCGCACATACGGATCATATTACCCGTATGCGCCCAAACGGTGGATATTAAATTCCTAATTGTATAACAAAAATGCGCAATAACTACCTCTTAAAACCCACCAAAATTAATTTGCATATTTTAACCGGTTTTAGGGCAATAAATAAATCGTCAGTTTTAAGAAAAATTTTAACACTCCCTATCTCGGAAACGAAGAATTTGCGGACATACGTTTATAAAGCAAACTGTCATTATTTTTTTCATGTAGAATTACTCCTTAGAGTTTGCCATACTTATTTAACAACACCCTGTATATTGACGAAAAACAAGACTAGTTGTTAAAGTACCTAACGTTTTTATTATTCAACATAAGCGAATGAATCAAAAAACAGAATGTTAAGAAAACATGAGGCTATATTATGTAGTTGGGATTTAATTTCAGTATTTTATAAATGCTAAAATATTCCACAGGGTGACGCGAACTTTGAGAAAAAATCAAAGTTTGATTGGTACACCTGGTATACAATGACAGTTTACCTGTCTATTAACAATATTATTACAGCGATATTATTAAAGAATAAGGCTATAACATATTTAAAAAATCACTTAAATCGGACAACAGGTGTTATGAAATTCGAGAACTCAAATCTGATCTACTTTTAAGGTGGTATAAGTACGTTAATTTCTTGGAGAAGTGTATTTGCCGGCCGCTCGCCGTTATACCATAAGCACAGAGCTTTTTCTTTGTTTAATCTCATTTTCAATGTTCATTCATCCTTGCATTGAAAAAAACTGAATCTGCTTTCAAACAATGAGTCTCGACAATTCAAATCTATTTTTCGACTTTGGTTTATTAGAGTTTATTAGGTTTATTATTATTATCTATATTTGGGTGTTATACGCAGAACTTATTAGTTCCTAAGGTTGTATTATGTAATTTGCAATTTAGTTAAATTTTGCAATAAATTGTTTTGTTTTATTTCATTATATTTTATTTGGTATCTACTAATATTGACAATTTATGCAATTTCAGTAAACTGTATTTGTTATTGTTTTTTCCTGACTTTTTGTAAGCTTTGTCCATAAGATCGTAAAATTTTCAGTGGCAATAAAACATGTTTCTATTTTATACAAGCGTTTTTGCTTCTTTTGTCGCGGGGGAAAAGGGCCCCGCGACAAACTTTGATATGGGGCCCCCGTGGGGCTAGCTACGCCACTGTAGGTAGTATTTTTTAACACGTTTGTATAATACCTTTCATTTCCTAAGAATTATGTATTATTTAAAAATTACATAATGGAGATTCCTAATCGTATTTCGGTATTCACATTTCATACAAGAGTCTCAAAGTACTCAAGTATAAACAATTTTTAGATGATTTTGGGAATATCGATTTCAAGCAGATCACTTACTTTATGTAAATATTCATGTGTTTCATAAAAGCTGATGTGACACTTTCGTCCAGTTCTTTATTAGTAAATAAAAGTTGAATTATGGTTGTTTGGGTTAATAATTACTTCGCATATTATTTATAATACATATATAGTAGGGGAGCAAAGTATGCTAAATGTGCAGTCACTCGAGCGCTTTGGGCACCTATTGGGTTGTGATTATTAGGTTCTAAAACCAAAAAAGTTAAGTAAAATTTTCCATTTTAGTGGGGACTTTCCATATTTTAATTTAATTTTCCATTTCCAACACCCGTTTTCTCCGATTATAGCGCCACCTATCCGTAATTAGAAAAAACGTTTCGAATAAAAGTTGCTTATTTTTACGCAAAGAATCCAAATCTGAAATAAAAAAAAGGAGTTCCTATTTAAGATTTTAAAGTAACCCCCCCCCCCCAACTCCGTGGGGGTCGTGTTTGGTACCATTCGATAGATTTCAGAAAAAATATTCAAATTCAGAAATTGTAGTGTATTACCTATAAGAAGTTACCGTTAAGCCGGGTCCAGACTATGTAACAAAATATGTTAAATAACAAAGTTTTGTAACTTGTTACAAAATTTTAAATAAACAAGTTTTAAAACACAGTGTTGTATAACATTTTTCTGGTTATATAGCATGTTTTATGTTATCCAACAGATGTCGGTAAACATCAAAGAAAGTTATAAAACCGCACCGCGACTGATCTACACCTAAAAACATGTTATTGAAACTTTTCTCTGGCATAGTACCTACGCGAGCAGCAACCGTTGGAGTCATATCGCCTTGTTCATTCTGGAGTGATTGTGCTAGATTTTTCTTTGCTCTGTTCACGTAGGGTTATTTACGCGATGGAATTGTCGAAAGAACTGACTACTCATTTAATTGAGCTATTTCGTAAGTAACGAGTATTATGGGATCGCTATGGGATGAGCTACATTTATTGATTTAAAAAACAAATAAAAAACAAGATGAATAGACTGAAATAGAAGTGAAAATAGATACAGAAACTGTAGTTAAAACTAATGCACGTACGCCTATAACTCAAGCCAACAAAAGAAAAGCAGTACGCGGAACCTTAACAGCAAATCGGTGCAAATCAACTCTAAATTTGACATAAATACTATTTTCTACAGAGCAGAGTGTTCAGACATAAAACCTGTAACATTCACTTCATTCGCTAAACAGATGCAGACTGCTTCATCAGCTACTCAAACAGGCACTCAATCATACAATATATCTGAGCCTTTCTATTCCGTCCACTACACCTACATCCGCTACTTCTCCAGCTACACCAATTCAAACAGACAGTGACACTCAATCATGAACAGGTGAAGACGATAACACTGAGGAATTAAATTTTACAGAAATGTTATACTTCCTCTCTGAAACAATGAGTAAAAAGGTTAAAAAATATACTTTGCTAATAATATAACTGTTAATCTTTCTCTTACTGGAATTGCATCTCGAAATGTCTTTCCTGCCTATTTTATGGCCGATTTCATTTATAAGAAATTCAAAATCAGAGCTTTCTATTCTTAAGAAGTTTTTAAAACTGCCATCACATTTAATGTCTCCTGTCGATGGGTCTATGTTACCTCTTTCCAGATCAGCTAAAAGAGCTGTACCACTACCTATATTTTGCTCGAGCTGCTAATGAAGGACACATCCAAAATATTAATTTAACACGCCGGTGTCGCCTCCACAATATTACACAAGCTGCTGTTGCTATGAAGAGATTCTCCATACTTATATGACGCAATTTTATATACTACCTAACCTACCAGCTATCCATCTAAAATGCTGCAAAATTTATGCGCATGTTGTTGTTTTGTTTTTTGTTATATAGTGTGGATACTCATGCTATATTATAACAAGTTACATAACAAAGTTGTACAACAAATTTGTTGTACAACTTTGTTATTAGCATGCTTTGTTACATAGTCTAGACCCGGCTTTAAAAGTTCCCCGTTTCAGGAAAAAATATTGTCTAAGAGCGATAGCCTAGTGACCTAGTGGGTAGACCTCGGATCTCGGATTCGTGGATCTCCAATTTTTTTATTTATTGTTACTGCATTCATGTCTGTAGACAATGTTGCAATCTATTATGAGCACAATAAAAAAATATAGTAATAAAATAATAAATAAATATTTCAAAAAAAAAACAAGAAAAAAAATACAATCACTGGAAGCGAAACTAAACAATACGGAAGAAATATAACCACTGGATTCGGAACTGGATATGGAACTGGATAATATTAGAAAACTGATATTATAATATGTAAGCACTACGAGCCTAGTAGGCCCATGGCTTGATGTACTATTCTTTTCCACTCCCTTTTGTCAGTCGCTTTTGTTTCCCAGTTCCTTAAGTTAATTCTTCTCATATCTTCTCTAACTCCATTACTCCATCGTGACCTCGGTCTTCCTCTTCGTCTTTTCCCTGCCAATGCACTAGATAGTACCATTCTGGGAATTCTAGATGGAATCATCCTCTGCACATGGCCCAACCATCTAAGTCTTTGCGCCTTAATTACTGCTAGTATGTTAGGATCTTGATAGAGCTCAGTTAGTTCCTTATTTGTTCTTCTTACCCATTGTCCATTTAAGTTTTTCCCACCGAAGATTTTGCTCAGTATTTTCCTCTCCCAAACTAATAACAACTCTTGATGTTTTTTTGTTGTGACCCATGTTTCAGAAGCATACGTTACTATCGGCCTTATTACGGTCTTGTAAGTTCTTAGTTTTGCTCTTCGTGATATATGTTTACTTCTTAACAACCCATTAAAGGAAATATAGCGCGGTTGCCCGACATAATTCTCTTTTGTATTTTTTCTTCACAGTTAGGATCTCTTGTGAAGACAGTTCCTAAGTACTCAAATCTCTCAACTTCTTCGAATTTATACTGTGTTCCCTTCGCTGTTGTCATTGTTATGTATTGCCCCCGAACGAATTGCTTATTTGTCCATTCCATATACTTTGTTTTTGCTTCATTTATATACAATCCTTTGGTTGCTGCCCTCTCCTCGAGTTTCATGAGTGTTTCTATAAGTTCTATTTTGCTCCTAGCCAAGATTACCAAATCGTCTGCGAATGCCAAGCACTGATGTTTTTTGTGGTAGATCAGACCTGTTCTATTAATGTTTGCTTCCTGTATAACCTTTTCTAGTAATATGCTAAACATTATAGACGATAATGGATCACCCTGTCGCAGTCCTTTTTTGACCTCAAAGCTTTCTGTTATAGTATTGTTTATCTTGACTTTATCATACTGATATATCATACTGATATTGTTTAAAAACACTAATAATATTGATATAAAATGTTAATCAATTTTATTTATTGTTATAAGAATCAAAGGTAAATATGATTAGGCGAATGAAGCCTTAGGTTTCGCAGTCAATATCCCAACCACACACACATGTTGCAATCTATTTCAATACGGTTTATAGTACAAACTATACATTTAATATCAAAATAGTGGGATATATTTTTTTAGTTGAGGACACTTGGTCACATTGCATAGTTTCAGGATAAGGTGAAATATCTTCAATAAATGGAAAAAAGCATGTACGTCATATATTATAATACTTTCTATACTCTTAATATGCAGTCTTGTATAAATTTGTAGTGACATGATTTTAAGTATAAGAACAAGAAGCTTGCAACAATTTTCAGAGAAAATAGAAAACTAAAACTATTTTAAAATGATTATTCGAAATAAAACATATGCACATATTCACTGTATTTGCCATCTAGTGGAATAAATGTAAAATTAAGTCAGTAAAAAAGGTACATTAAGTTTAATTAAATTAAGTAAATCATCTTGTATACTAAAATTAAGGTTGGAAAATTGTCATTTCAACAGTACCTATACTAAAATACACTCTGTATAGATAATTATGTCAATGTTAATAATACTGGATAGGGAATTGAATATCCTTTCAAATGAGCTAGCACACGCCCCTCTTCCCTATTTAAAAATAAGGGGTGGGGGAAATGGAAGGGAGTGGGTTGACAAATGACAGATATGTATGTACCGTAAAAACTGTGTTCCCCTTAGATCAAAAGTCGGGCTTTTATATTTATATGTTAAGTTCAATATAAATTTCACATAGCTGAACTATCACTGTATCCTCCATTTTGATTATTATTGTTCTCAACTAACGCTATTTTCAAAATTCTTGCTTTCCTATCCATCTTTAACGTAAATTATTAAAAAATATAAAACTATTTCTTTATTAACGCTAGTCTCCGATAAGGCTACCGTGATTTAATGCTGAGGTACTAAAATGTTATAAAATTAACAAACAGTACGAGCAAGAACAAAGAGTCCACATCCTTCTTATAACTACAAGTGACTGAAACATCGAAACAATAATAATTCTTATTGTGTTATACAGAAAAAGGCAGTAGAAACGATTAATCTCATATTTATCGACAACACTGTATGGTCCTCACTTGATGAGCTGTAAGGAAATATACACGTAAAGTTGTCCTCACTTTGTGCGCATAACGAAAAAGTATATACAGTCTCACTTTAATAGCTTCGTATAATGGCCTCACTTGGGTGGCAATATACTTGAACAATACGGGGCACATATACGTAATTTTTTTTGTGTATACTCGTCATTTTTTAATTGCTATTTACTTGTCAAGGTCACTATGAAGAGTTGAAACGATTATGTCTACGTTTTCTACCGGTCCTCACTAAGTGCGCGTAATGTCAGGACCTCACTTTGATATCTGTGCATAAATATATATATATATATATATATATATATATATATATATATATATATATATATATATATATATATATATATATATACAAACCTTATTTCGCCAAAGCGATGACGGTCGCGATGATGGTCGCGAAATCAATCTTTTTACCCATCCTAAAATAGGTTTTATATTTATTTTAAATTTAAATACCTCTACACCATTTATATATACATACACATAATATATAGCATAAGCGATGACGGTCGCGATGACGGTTGCGGATTCAATGTGTTTTCCCCTATCCAAAAATCGCACAACGTCCTTAAATAAGTTTTCACTTCAAAAATCTTCACTCTCGGAACTCTGAGAAAAGTGATTTTATAAAATTAATATGATTTTATATAGATAATATACGATATATGAACAATGAATATGATTTTATACAATACATATAAGAAAAATGATTTTATATAATTAATAAATGTCCTTTTTATGTATGACTGCTAACAATCATTTTCACATAGATAACTAATAAGTTCTTTGCGTTAATCCATCTAACGCATAAGATGCCATTTTAGTGATCGTCTTCCATTTATTTTTCCTTCCACAATAAGTTTTTCCAAGCAATCTCGTCTTGATATTTATCTTAGGTGTGATTGATTTATTTTCCTTTTAAAGGTTTGTGTTACGAGTGTTGCTATTTAAGTTTTGAGCCAGAGAAGAAAAACAAATATTTATCATCGAAATAAGATTTAATATATTTTAAAATATCTTCTCCCTGTAGATCAATAAAATTTTTCGTGCGTTTTAACCAATTTTCAATTCGCTTTTTCACTTCTAAATATCTAAATAGGTGACGCGAAATAACGTAAACCTCATATTTTATATTTGATTAATTTAGATAATAGTATATTATGCAACGAGTATTTAATGATCGTCATTATGATGCGGGTGTGACGGATACGATATGAGCCGCGAAGCGCTCATATCGTAGGACCCATAAAACAGCCTTTTGTGTCCTTTAATTATTATAATTATTACACATCCAGTACAGGAAGCCTGTCATGGTTCTCAGCGCTGATTCCTGTTTATTTTTTTAGTAACTTATAAACAGGGTTGTGATAAAGTACGGAGCCAAGCAATTATCTCTGAAACGAGAAAGACAGTAATCATGAAACCTTTCATGCAGGTACAACGAAATATAACGCACCTACTGCCATATTTTTTGTTACCACTCTTCTTCCAAATTTCCTGTTAATACCTTAAACTTATTTAAATTAAATGGGGCACCCTGTATATTTTTGCAGTTTTTAAAAGAACTTGTTATTTCTAATTCATAAGCACTGAGTTTAATAGAAGAAAGTTGTTGGTACCTATATTTTTTATTTTCGCAAGACCAATGAGACTAATAATTAAAAAAAGAATGTGTGTGTGTACTTTGTACGCACTTAAGAAGATATTCTTCTATTATATAATAGGTAATTTAAACGAAGTAAATATACTTAAAAGATTATTTGTATTTTATTTAAAAATCAAACTAACTTTCTTATCTACCACTTTCAAAAAATTTTTATTAAAACAACCAAAAATAAAAAAAAATATGAATCGCCCAGGAATTGAACCCGCAACCTTCCAATCTCAGTGCTAACGCATTTCCCACTACTCCAGCGAGGCCCTAGAAATAGACATGTAAGTTTCGGATATAATTACACAACACGGCAACATATAGTGTAAAAATGTTATGCTTACATAATATTTTATTATTTTACTACAGGGAAACACAAATCCAAAAACACAAGAATTATAATAAATAATACATTTCCTAAAACCACTAATATATTCTTTTAATGACTTATTTGCACTGTTACAGATACATACATACCTATCTTGAAAGATTAGCAATGAACTACATACTGTCAGAACTACATACTGTCAGTGTGCGCAGCCGCGCGGATCATGTACAATTTTACCCTCAATCGATTCGCCGCTAAAGAAGAATATCTTCAAAAATCACTTCAAATGTTAAAAACTTTCAATTCAAAATTCAAAAGTTCATATCCTCACATTGTGTAAGTCGATTATAATTTAATCTCTGAATCATCGATTATGCAATATATTTTCCCCTTGCGCTATGCATTTTGTAGACATTATTGTGTTACATCTTAAGATTAGCAAGCACAGTAGTTGTATTACAAATCTCACTTCATAGTAACCCAATTATGTTGCGGCCATAGAAAGAAAGGAGAAAGAGGGAATGACAGAATTATAGTCCAATTACATTGCTAAATATAGTATACAAAATTATTTCTGGTATTATCTACAATAGACTGTTAGACTCAGGGCCTTCGAGAGGGATGAACGGGCCCCGGAAAGAAGTGAAGAGCGGGAGCGGGCCCCGGGCAAAAAGTGAAGAGCGAAAAAATCGTTCTATTTTTATCTATCGACATAAAATTATCAATAATACTAATCTAAAATCACAATCAAGATGCAGTAGAACTCAACAAACCGAGACATGTTAACTGTTACAAAGAGTACTCCTGAATCATGATTTATAATGTATAAAATTTGTAAATAATCATTTGTGATTTAAAATGTATAATACATTGTAAATCATGATTCAGAAGTGCTCCTTGTAACAGTTAACGCGTCTCGGTTTGTTTACTTCTACTGCATCTTGATTGTGAATGTAGTAATAAGAAACATTTCAAATATAACTTTTATTAAATTTTGATTATAATAGTGAATTTATTGGTTATTGATTAATGATTATTGAATATTTTGATTACTTATAATAGTGAAAATATTTATAATACAGGTGCTTTTCGAGTTTTTGATAGTTAAAGATGTCTATAATTTTCGAAAAATCGCATGATTTTACCAAATCATTCTCAATACACAAGGTTGCTAGGCGAGTTAACCGATCCTGCTTCGTTGTAGGTCTCATAGCATTTTTTATGCGAGAAAGACAACTAACCTTCGTCGGGCGGCATAGGTACAATTGTAACTTTTGAGTTTTCAAATTGTGATAACTTTTTTTTTCAAAGAGACTTGAACTTTTGTGACATCTCTACATTTATCCACTAGATTATGTGAGCCAAATATAACAAAAAAATCTTTATTCAGTTTCCAGAAGGAGGCTTAAATAGTTCCAAACCCCATAAACGACGGCATAGGTACATTTGTACCTTGTACATTTTTTTTAATAAATGATTTAAAAAACGATACATGTTATATTTAAATGATAGGTTATTTGAATCAAAATACAAAAATGAGTGTTAGTGTGAATTTTTGCAACACACACATATCGCTTTAGACAAAGAATGTTCGTCACACACAGGTAGAAAACATACTACACAAGAATTTCTCGTTTTGCGCTGTTTTTTCGTTCATTTCGAAAAATATGTCAACTTCCGCTTACTGGAGTATATCCGCGAATGCTGTGAGATACTTGAGGAGGAGTATCTACAACAAATACATACTCTGTTTCGACCAAGGGCCATTTCTACAGAACTACGAAAAAATGACTCCTCATCATCATCCGGTTTTTACTTACTTTGAGATTGAAATGAGGGCAACCAAATATATGTAGAATGATCCTTCAAAAATTTCCTGCGTTAGTCCTTTGTTATTTGTAATGGATTATGCTCTCGACGTATAATGTAGCATGCTAAGCTAGTGACTTCAATCATATTATAAAAAAGGCCAAGGGCCAACGCAATGTTCGTCATAAAATGCTGGGTGAGCAAACGGTCAAATGTTGTTCTGAAGCTATTTTCTTGTGGCATTTTTACAATTTTAAATATTTATAATGGGAAATAAGCCACAATATTATTAAAAATGATTTTTATTAACGTTTCGACGCCCAAATCGGGTGCCGTTGTTAATAAAAATCATTTTTAATAATATTGTGGCTTATTTCCCATTATAAATAGTTAAAACTATTTTTTTCCAATGCCTCTCCTGTCATGCCTTCTTTTTCCCCTTTTTCTTGATTTTCAATGAACTTGACAAAGTCTTCAACGAATGTTATTTTTGTGTATGTATCTCAAATTTAGAGAAAGCTGTTCCATCTGGGATACGTCGGTCGTTTCGTCAAATATGACAGAATAATAATTTTCACTTTGAACCTGATTCATTATTTGTTCAATTATTTCTTCACAACGTATTATCAATTGATTTTGAATGGTTCTACTAATGTATGATGCTCAGGAAGATGCTGTGGATAGGTGTTGTTTAAGAGTCTTACCTCCTGATGCGATGTTAAACCTTAACAATTTCCCTCATTTCTAGGTCCAGCATCTTCGTCCAGAAACAGAAGGCCATTTCACGATGGCCTATTAGAGGAATATTTTGTCAACCTAAGAACTCTATAGACCAGGGGTTTTCAACAGGCGGCCCGCGAGGCATATTTTTGTGACACGCGAGAGTATTTACAAAACTAACAAAAAGACTTTTTTTAAGTTTCGAGAAAACAGGATACATAAACTCTTTTTATGACACATAGTTTCAGACATTAAAGATTATGTGATTGTTTAAACATTATTAAAGTGCGGGCCACACCCAGACCAAAAGATTCTAGTTTGGCCCTCAATACCTTATAAGTTGGAAACTCCTGATATATACTCTACTGTTGGTCGTAGTCTTTCTCAATATTCTTGTTTCTCTTTAGACCTCTAAGAGTCTATCTGGTTAATGACTGACTTTTGCGGGTTGCGATAACTTTGTAGAAAATCCTGCCCAACCTGAACGGACTCCTTGTATTATGATGTTTTTTCATGGGTTTGTATGCCTCCGTCTTTGCCCATGAGCATGGCGAAAGATGATAAAGGTTTAGTGACAAGGCTTTGGGCTGTCATCTCTTTATTGTGGCCATATTTTTCATTAGAAAAACGCAATACTTCCAAAACAATCTATTTTGAATGTGCGAAAGTGCCAACTAACTCCTTTGTTCTAAGTGCTGGTGACTCAAGTAACGCTTCATTTCTTTTTTTTATTCTGTATGTGTACAGAATGTGGAAATTGATACGATTTTAATGGCTGCCAATTTTATCTGTAAAATTATCAACATTTTGATTTACAAAACATCCTATATCATTCTTGAAGTTTCCGTTATTGTTTTTGTTCATTTCTAGTCCAGAAGACATATTTATCCTCTATTTTGTACATATATATGTGTTTGCATTATTAACAATTTTAGTTCTCATAATAATACAAGGAAGAATACAGGGTAGAAGGAGTCGCGGAAGAAGACGCATCTCCTGATTAAATAATTTGAGAGCTTGGTTTAATTGCATTTCTGCTGATCTCCTTAGAGCAGCGTTATCGAAAGTGCGAATTGCCGTGATGGTTGCCAACCTTCTTAGAGGAGATGGCACATGAAGAAGATGATGTGTTTGAAACTAAAAATATTTGAATTGAAAATATTAAAATTTATATTTTTTTTAATTCTAGGAGGGCGCCATGGCCCCCTCCCTGGTTTCGCCCATGAGGTGGGGTTGTAAGTGATTGGCCGATTAAGCATGCTGTAAATGTGCATGAATGTATGTGTTTTTGTGTGTAGGTTTCTCTGTCTCAATTTCAATTAACAAATCGACAGTTAATGTGCTGTAATTATGCTGCACCATATTAGATTTTAAATTAATCTACGGGTCTTTATATTTGCTTATATTTTATTTATCTATATAATACCCTATTGTCCAATATACCTGTAGAACGTTTCCCAGTTAGTATGTCCTGCGTGGACTTTTAAAAGTATAGATCTCACCCTCCTCCGGTTTTAAATAGGGATGAAATCGTTAGTTTACAATTAAAATTTTTCCGAAGGGTCCCATGTTTCAATTAAAAACGTAAATTGACTAATACATTCGATGAATATTAAAAACTTTGTTTTGTGTCATGTTATGTCATGTTATTATCGATTACAAATTGAAAAAAATTTTGTGTGCTGGAGAATAATGAATTTTACATATTTTTCATGCGCTAATTTCTAATCTGTATTTATTTTTTCATAAAATCACTTATTTTTTCGGAATCGATTGTATAGTTTTAATGAAGGAGAAAAATATTAATACTAATGTGGATTAAAATACGCATGATCCAATGTTAGAATGCGGTACTGAGTGTTCTGTTTCTAACTGCCTTCTTCTTTTTTACGTGCCATCTCTGCGACGAAAGTTGGCAATCATCATGGCTATTCTGATCTTAGATACTGCTGCTCTGAATGGTTTGATTGATGTGCATTCGTACCATTCCCTCAAGTTACGCAACCATGAGATTCTTCTCCTTCCTAATTCTCTTGTCCTGGATTTTCCCCTTGTATAATTAATTGAAGTATGTTGTGTCTCTCCTTTCGCATTTTTCTCTATTGTCGTTTCCCCATTACTGAGGATCGTGATTTCTTCCAATATTCCTAACAATTTTATTCGATTAGTCTATATCTTCAGCTGCCCTAAGAGCTTCCAGCTGAATTGTTAATTTGGTCGGACTATCTAGTTGGTGATCGTCCTCTTGATCTTCTCCCCGGAAAGTTTCTAGAAACAATTAATCTCTCCAAACTATCGTCACCTCTGCGAACCACGCGACCGAAGAATTGTAGAATTCGTTGCAGACATATTGTGGACAGCCTTTTTTTTTAATTTCAAGTTGGTTTAGAATGGAAACGTTTGTCCTATGAGCTGTCCAAGGTATACGCGGCATTTGTCTCCAGCGCCAGACAGAAACAGAAACGGCCAGAAACAGAAGGCCATTTCACGATGGCCTATTAGAGGAATATTTTGTCAACCTAAGAACTCTATAGACCAGGGGTTTTCAACAGGCGGCCCGCGAGGCATATTTTTGTGACACGCGAGAGTATTTACAAAACTAACAAAAAGACTTTTTTTAAGTTTCGAGAAAACAGGATACATAAACTCTTTTTATGACACATAGTTTCAGACATTAAAGATTATGTGATTGTTTAAACATTATTAAAGTGCGGGCCACACCCAGACCAAAAGATTCTAGTTTGGCCCTCAATACCTTATAAGTTGGAAACTCCTGATATATACTCTACTGTTGGTCGTAGTCTTTCTCAATATTCTTGTTTCTCTTTAGACCTCTAAGAGTCTATCTGGTTAATGACTGACTTTTGCGGGTTGCGATAACTTTGTAGAAAATCCTGCCCAACCTGAACGGACTCCTTGTATTATGATGTTTTTTCATGGGTTTGTATGCCTCCGTCTTTGCCCATGAGCATGGCGAAAGATGATAAAGGTTTAGTGACAAGGCTTTGGGCTGTCATCTCTTTATTGTGGCCATATTTTTCATTAGAAAAACGCAATACTTCCAAAACAATCTATTTTGAATGTGCGAAAGTGCCAACTAACTCCTTTGTTCTAAGTGCTGGTGACTCAAGTAACGCTTCATTTCTTTTTTTTATTCTGTATGTGTACAGAATGTGGAAATTGATACGATTTTAATGGCTGCCAATTTTATCTGTAAAATTATCAACATTTTGATTTACAAAACATCCTATATCATTCTTGAAGTTTCCGTTATTGTTTTTGTTCATTTCTAGTCCAGAAGACATATTTATCCTCTATTTTGTACATATATATGTGTTTGCATTATTAACAATTTTAGTTCTCATAATAATACAAGGAAGAATACAGGGTAGAAGGAGTCGCGGAAGAAGACGCATCTCCTGATTAAATAATTTGAGAGCTTGGTTTAATTGCATTTCTGCTGATCTCCTTAGAGCAGCGTTATCGAAAGTGCGAATTGCCGTGATGGTTGCCAACCTTCTTAGAGGAGATGGCACATGAAGAAGATGATGTGTTTGAAACTAAAAATATTTGAATTGAAAATATTAAAATTTATATTTTTTTTAATTCTAGGAGGGCGCCATGGCCCCCTCCCTGGTTTCGCCCATGAGGTGGGGTTGTAAGTGATTGGCCGATTAAGCATGCTGTAAATGTGCATGAATGTATGTGTTTTTGTGTGTAGGTTTCTCTGTCTCAATTTCAATTAACAAATCGACAGTTAATGTGCTGTAATTATGCTGCACCATATTAGATTTTAAATTAATCTACGGGTCTTTATATTTGCTTATATTTTATTTATCTATATAATACCCTATTGTCCAATATACCTGTAGAACGTTTCCCAGTTAGTATGTCCTGCGTGGACTTTTAAAAGTATAGATCTCACCCTCCTCCGGTTTTAAATAGGGATGAAATCGTTAGTTTACAATTAAAATTTTTCCGAAGGGTCCCATGTTTCAATTAAAAACGTAAATTGACTAATACATTCGATGAATATTAAAAACTTTGTTTTGTGTCATGTTATGTCATGTTATTATCGATTACAAATTGAAAAAAAATTTGTGTGCTGGAGAATAATGAATTTTACATATTTTTCATGCGCTAATTTCTAATCTGTATTTATTTTTTCATAAAATCACTTATTTTTTCGGAATCGATTGTATAGTTTTAATGAAGGAGAAAAATATTAATACTAATGTGGATTAAAATACGCATGATCCAATGTTAGAATGCGGTACTGAGTGTTCTGTTTCTAACTGCCTTCTTCTTTTTTACGTGCCATCTCTGCGACGAAAGTTGGCAATCATCATGGCTATTCTGATCTTAGATACTGCTGCTCTGAATGGTTTGATTGATGTGCATTCGTACCATTCCCTCAAGTTACGCAACCATGAGATTCTTCTCCTTCCTAATTCTCTTGTCCTGGATTTTCCCCTTGTATAATTAATTGAAGTATGTTGTGTCTCTCCTTTCGCATTTTTCTCTATTGTCGTTTCCCCATTACTGAGGATCGTGATTTCTTCCAATATTCCTAACAATTTTATTCGATTAGTCTATATCTTCAGCTGCCCTAAGAGCTTCCAGCTGAATTGTTAATTTGGTCGGACTATCTAGTTGGTGATCGTCCTCTTGATCTTCTCCCCGGAAAGTTTCTAGAAACAATTAATCTCTCCAAACTATCGTCACCTCTGCGAACCACGCGACCGAAGAATTGTAGAATTCGTTGCAGACATATTGTGGACAGCCTTTTTTTTTAATTTCAAGTTGGTTTAGAATGGAAACGTTTGTCCTATGAGCTGTCCAAGGTATACGCGGCATTTGTCTCCAGCGCCACATCTCAAAAGCATCAATTTTTTTGTGCTCGCGTGCACGAAGAGTTTAAGTCTCTGCTCCGTATAGAAATATTGAGAATACAAGGGAATTCACCAGTCTCATCTTGATATTTTGAGAGATAGATCTGTCTTTCCAAACTTTAGTTAGGCGACTCATCGCATTTTTTGCCATAACAATACGTCTCCTAACTTTTACTTACGCATAACATGCCCCAGATATTGCAGCTTTCGTGTCTTGATGGTTTCCAATATTTCCATTCTTTTGTTGACTCTTCTCATGACTTCGTTGTTTGTTATATGCTCGGTCCATGATATCTTCAGGATTCGTCTATACACCCATAGTTCAAATGCTTTCAAATTTTTAGCAGTCGACGCGTTAACACTGAAAACAATATTGTACATAGTACCAATGAACGCCAATCATTGACTTTTTTTACATTGATTCGATGAAAATTTCGTTAATACTACAAACAGGTAGTCATTAAGTAATGACCATATTCATTATTACAATGTAATTCTATTCATTCAAAAATAATGAATAGAATCATTAATCCAAAGAATCGTTTTATCAATCCAATGATTTTTTTCATAATACTAATAATTTGTTCGTTGTATATGTTATAGTCAAAGCCCGAATTTCAGGCACTCCTAGGTTTGACTAGTCAATCCTCAGGTCTGACTGACGGTCTTAGTCAAAGCCCGAAATAAATTAAGAGTTTCGGCCTTTGACTAGTCAAACCTAGGAGAGACTAAGTTGGTCAGGCAAAGGTCGAAATTTAATTTTATGAAATCGGGGTTTGACTAGTCAAACCCCGATCAGCTATTAAAATGTCGTAATTTGTTAGATTAGCTTTAATAAAATAGGTCTGGATCCTGCGTATGAAAAAAAGTTGATTAATAGCAAGCTGGAAATTTGTTAATAGCTTAAGGGTATCTAGTCGGACAAACTTTGATATATGGGAACACTGGAACAGGGGAAGTTTTAATTGTGGAACAGGTTAAAAAATTGGAACGGTCAGACCACGAAAACGGCAGATGTATTTTGCCCGACAGAACAGACTTAAACTCTACGAACAGAGATTAAACTCTTATTCAAAAATCAGACTGCTACTTATCACCAAATGGGCGTTTTAATGAGTGGAACATGTAGAATACGTCAAATGACAGGAATTATGACAGGTGATAAATAGCAGTCTGATTTTTGCATGAGAGTTTAATCTCTTTTCGGAGAGTTTAAGTCTGTTCTGTCGGACAAAATAAATGTGCCGTTTTCGTGGTCTGACCGTTCCAAATTTTTAACCTGTTCCACAATTAAAACTGCCCCTGTTCCAGTGTTCCCATATATCAAAGTTTATTCGACTAGACACCCTTAAGCTATTAACAAATTTTCAGCTTGCTATTAATCACCTTTTTTTTTATACGCGGGATCCAGACCTAAAACGTTATTTTTTAATTTTAATGGTTAGTATTTGTATATTGTCGCAATTAAAAATAAAAAAGAGTGTTTATTCTCACATGTTGAGGCATCATGGCATTTAGAGTTGCACAATACGTTAGACCTTTTTGGTACACTTACATAATTTTGAAGAGCATTTCTTATTGTAGTAGATCCATATTGTAGTAGATCCATAGTATTGTAGTAGATCCATATTGTAGTAGACCATTTTATAAATCCTTGTCCTGCAAATTTAGGATATTTTGTACTAATTTCTCTTTGAGACAGCTTAACGTATGGAACATCTTCGAAATTAAGAAAATTCTTTTTGCATATTTGATTTCTTGAAAAGTGTGTGTTAATTGTTCCCAATTTTGTACCATCTCTATATAAAACGTCAATTGTTTTATCTTGTATGATCTCCAAGATATTTCGAGCATCTCCTTTGACCCTATCAAAGCTGGGGAGAGGTATTGTTACAGTTTTTCCGATCGAAATTGAAGGAAAATTTTTTTACTCAATTGTTTGATATCATTATCCTTGGAATGAAGACCTTCAATCGCCTTTCCTTTATTTATTTTAATTTTTTCTATCTGGGCACAACGCATGCATGTACCTTTTCTGTTAAAACCTTCATAGTATGCACCAAGTGTGCTGTCAGCGCACACAACATGTACCACCTAATTATAAATTATGCACGTATGTGCGTCAGAGCTTTTTTTTGGCAAATACAACAAACCACTTCTGAAGAAGTAGTAAGTCTGAATTGTTTGACAATTTTCTTCCTCTCCTAGTGATGACGGTCCAGGGGATTCCTTAGTATTATGGTGATCCTTAGTTTTCTCCGATTGCAATATCTTCTTTCGCAGTTGACGATGACATTTCCACTCTATATGTTTATGCTAAAATAAAATTCATATATTTAGTCAAAACCAAATTACGTTTTTCAAGAAATCAAATAAGAGAATACAAAGAGAATTTTCTTAATTTCGAAGATGTTCCAGATGTTAAGCTGTCTCTATAAAGAGAAATTTGTATTTTTTTTAATACAAAAGGTTCTAAATTTGGAAGACAAGGCTTTGTAAAATGCTACTGTAATAAGAAATGCTCTTCAAAATTATGTAAGTATAAAAGGTCTAACGTATTGTGCAACTCTAAATGCTATAATGCCTCAACACATTTTTTTAATTTTAATTGCGTCAATATAAAAATAATAAACATTAAAATTAAAAAATAACGTTTTATTAAACCTAATCCAACAAATTACGAAATTTTAATAGCTGATCGGGGTTTGACTAGTCAAACCTCGATTTCATAAAATTAAATTTCGACCTTTGCCTGACCAACTTAGTCTCTCCTAGGTTTGACTAGTCAAAGGCCGAAACTGTAATTTATTTCGGGCTTTGACTAAGACCGTCAGTCAGACCTGAGGATTGACTAGTCAAACCTAGGAGTGCCTGAAATTCGGGCTTTGACTATAACATATATATGAAACTATACATCAGGATTATGCGGTTAAATTAATGAATACAAAACGTTGCACTAATGTACAGTGTTGTTTAAATTACGAACTCGTTTATTGAATCAATGTTTTCGTAACATTAAATCAATGTTTTCGACTTTGATTAATAACTCGATACATTGTTTTGATGTAACGCAATCATTGTATTAATGTAATGTACTTGAATCAATGATCAATACATTGTAGCAATAATCTTGTACATAAACCGATACATTTCCTAAAACTCTATAAGTGTTTTTATTGGTGTAAAAAAATCACGTGACAACAGTTGCAACCTCCTAGCAGACAGTCACTCTGCAGACTCTGAGGAGCGGTGTTTAGCACTAGTGATTTGGCTGATTTTTCTAAGGTATGTATTAACATAATATATTTTTAACTATTTATAAATTATTTTGTTGGATTTCTATAAAAAAAAGTTGTACATACTTCTATTTCCACTTTTGTAGATTGATATGGAGTTTGGAGTGGCATTTGGAAATGGAAATGGACTTATTGATGGATGGGACAGCAATTTCGAAAGAATTATCTCCTTTCTTCGGTGTAAAAGTCATATCAAGGATAAAACAAATAAATTTTTATTTGAAAAGATTACCCATGAAGACATTACGGTATGTAACTACCTATTTCATTATTCAATCGTGCATATCTAGTATTAATTAATTTTTGTTCTCTGTAAATTTTTTCAAAAGCTAATTCGACACATAGGCAAAACAAAATGGGTACCATTTGAAAATATTTCTAAATGGTATGATCTTATAAAAGAATAGTAAATTAAATCTTTAGGTGATTAAACCGTAAATATTTGAAAAATATTATTAACTCTTGCAGTCGGTAGTATCTATCAAAGTAAAAATAAACATCTCAACATCTAGCAATTTTTTTCAGGATAAACTAAAATATTTCTATAAAAAAGTGATACCCAAAAATACAACTATGTTCACTATTTAGATTTTTTTATAATAATTATTAATATAAATTGTAGATGGCTAACATGCAGTTCTTCTTTGGGTTCTACATCGATATTTTGTACGAACCAATAAAATGGTTAAAAAAGATCTTAATGGACAACCAAATATGTAATAAAATATACCATCAGAGATTTCCAGTAATCATTCTTACATCGGGAAGACCCAGAAAGAAGTCGAAGATCATATTAGATTTTTGAAATCAAAGAAAAATGCAATTCAACCATTTGTTTTTTGTATGTGTGGTGATAATTAATCCCAGAGAGATGTTGTATTTATGGAGATGTTATTGTAGATGTATTTATTTTCCCGATATCAGGTATACATTTTTTATATAATATAAATACATATATATATATATATATATATATATATATATATATATATATATATATATATATATATATATTGATGTGATCTTGATTATTGATATGAGATAATATTCTTATATGTCACTTAATTTAATCAATGTATTAATACTAATCTAATTAATTAACCAGATCACATATCAATATGTTTTCAATCTCAGGGCGAATTATAAATTAATTACTTACTTTCGTGGCTTCTAAATATTTCTTAATGGTTCCTAATCGGGATAGAAAAGAAAAGAGTAAAAAAAATACACATATGGGTTACAATTATAATCAAAATATTTTTTATTTTATTTAAAAGGCAATCAATGCTTAATATTTGCTTTTTCTTATTATTCTTAAACATAACATTTACAAATGGGAATCTTATTTCCTTTTGGTTTTCAATTGAAAGTTTTTATTAACATTTAACTATTAGGAGTTATTAGGAACAACTCTATTTAAGTTTGATGAAGCTTTTCTGATATTATTGATTATGTTATTCAATTTTTTATGTGGAATTTAATACGAAAAACCCATACATTCATGTCCAAACAAATGAGACTGACCTTTTCCTGGTGAACTGAAAATGTCCTCACACAAGACCCGTTTCCTGCTATCCTTGGCTGCGATCAAACCTCGTCCTGGCTTCCAGTAATGTTCTCCTTTGAAAAACTAGCTCGTATAGCTCTCGTTCCTGCGTCTGTCGTGATGCTGTGTTCTACCTTTCTCGAAACTGCTATCAGCTACCGGGACACTCTTGGCTCAAGGAGGTTCTTTTACTCTCGACCTGGCCTACTTCTCGTTCCACGATAGATACTCCACACTCACGGAACTACATCGGCTTTCTCACTCTCCGTACACTACCGTCTACTACTCGACTTCTCTTCTCGACAGCTCAAAACATTCTGCTCTCACTTTGTCATCCATTCCCCTACTTTCTAAATATCCCTTCCAGATTCACAAATCAATCTTCCACCACCAACTCTCATTCGTAATATTCCTCAAAACCAATTTTTAATCTTTCTAAATATGCTTAATGGATTTCAAAAGAAAATATTTAATTCCCATTCTAAAATACTTTCTAACTATTTACAAATTTTAATGACCTATTCTCTCTTTCAAATGAGTCTTATTTAGCATAGGCTAATGATCGAAACCTTCCGCGAAAAACGATAATGAACTATCATCTATTTCACTGAGTTTTATTTAGCATAGGCTAATGATCGACCTTCCGAGAAGAACGATAATGGTACGCGTCATTCACTTTGTTTATCTAAGCACATTGTTCCGAGTTTCGTACGCTTATTCTAATCACTTCTTAAAATTAAATATAACAATTTGTTGTATACAGGTTGTTCTAAATTTATATGCCCGAGGTTGAGAAAATTAAAAATATTTTATATTAAAGTGAATTTTGTTTATAATTATCAAAATTTAATTTTCATATCAAATAGAAATATAACAAATCCCCGCCTTGTATTCGATAAAATTTATCTGCATTTTTAAATAAATTTTCTCGAGGCAAAACCAACTCCCTGTATATTTCCTTACTTTAATCTACGTCTTATATCCTAACTTACTATCTACTTCATGTAATTCTGTCTTTTATTCGTGATATTTGTATACATCGTGAATATTATAAATTCCTCGGATCTTTTCCGAGTTCCTGTGCCTCAACTCATAACTATTTATCCCATTTTCATTATTCACGATGTACGGGCCTTCGAAAACAGGCATCAACTTTGCGCAAATGCCCCCAGGAAGATTTGATACTCGTAATGCCCTCACGAGTACTTTTTCACCCTTTTGGAAAGTCACTGGTCTTCTTTTTCTATTTTGTTCCTGTCTTTGGATATATTTTTCGTTGCTTCGCCGTAATCTTCTCTGTACGGTTTCAATCACCTGTTGATATTCTTTTGGCTCTTGGTCTTCCCATGGCCTTATCGGCAGTACACCCTTCATGATGTTATCTGGGGTCTCTTTTGTTACTGTGCTCGGAATTGTATTTAGATACCTTTCTATTTCCGCCATTTTCCTGTCCCAGTGGCGATGTTGACCATCTGTTGCAATGCGAAGAAATTTCGTCACTTCCTGTATGAATCGTTCCGAAGGATTACTCTGTGGATGCCTGATGCTGACAAAATTTGTCTCTATTCCTCGTTCTCGAAGTTGTCCCTTGAAACGATCATTTCGGAAATACGTTGCATTGTCCAGTAGAATCTTTTTCGGTGTTCCTACTATGGCTATAAAATTGTCAATTTTTCTTAATATTTCCTGCCCCTTTGTGGTGCGGCAACTATATAATTTTACGTATTTTGAAAACACATCCACCATTACCAGAATATGTTTGTTCCTTTTAGTGGTCATAATTAGATCGCTTAACATATCTATTGCTACAATGTCTAGTTTGTTTCGGGCTTCAATATTTTTGGCAACATTTTCGTTTTTGAAATTCCGACTCTTATATTTTTGACATACATCGCACTTCTGGGTAATTTCCTTTGCAATGCGGTAATCCTGTCGGCTGATGTAATTTTCCCTAAAAACGAGCCAAACTTTTCTGCTACCGATATGCCCATTGTCCTCATGTAATTTCTTTATTATCTTTTCGGCCAATGTCTGTGTCACTAAATATAGTTCCTTTCCGTCTATTCTCTTAAAATATATGTCATTTTCTATTTCCGCTCTTCTTTTCTCTCTTTCCTCTAGGTCTTCTTGGTTTGTCCTTATCTCATTTAACGAATATATCCCTTCTTCTTGTATTAATCTATTTAGTCCCACCTGTAGAGTAATTGTTTCCTTTTTTCCGGTGTCCTCATCCCGTGTTAGAGCGTCGGCTATTATGTTGTCTTTTCCTTTTATATATCGGAACTCAAAATCATACTCCTGTAATAATAGAATGCCTCTATGTATTCTATTATTTACTAATCTATTCTTCATGATATGTACTAAAGCTGCATGGTCTGTTTCGATTGTGAATTTTGCTCCCAATAAGTAAAACCTCAATTTGTTTACGCAATATAGTACACTGGCAAACTCCAATTCTGTAACACTATATTTTCTCTCATGTGTTTTAGTCACTCGAGATATAAAACATATCGGCACTTCTTGGTCGTTTTGTATTTGAGACAGAACTCCTGCAAATTTTTGTATGGACGCATCAGTTCGGAGTATAAAAGGTAAATTGTAAATGGGGTGGTATATTTTCGTTCCTTTTGCGAATTCTCGTTTTAATGTTTCGAAAGCTTCCTCCTGTTCTTCTTTCCAATTCCATTTTATTCCTTTTTTAAGCAACTTTATCAGAGGGATTTCCTTTTGGCTCAAATCGGGAATCAGTTTTTTAAAATAATTAATCGTGCCAAGAAAACCTCTCAATGTTTTCAAATTCGTTGGTCTTGGGTATTCATCTATGAGCTTGACTCTGTCTTCGGATAATCTTACTGTTTTGGTGTCCAATTGAAAACCCAAATAAATGACTTCTTTTTGAAAAAATTGACATTTTTCAATGTTTAATTTCAATCCCGCTGTGTCCAATTCTTCCAGAATTATTTCTATGTGTTTCAGATGACTCTGAGTATCTTGTGAAAAAATTAATAAATCATCGATATAATGAACTATGAAATCTTCGTGGCGATTCAAAATGGTATGTAGAGCTCGGACGAGTGCAGCACAAGCACTCTGCAATCCAAACGGCACTACCTTAAACCGGTAGACAATACCATCAATAGAAAAAGCGGTGTAGTTTCTACACTTTTCAGCTAACGGTATCAACCAAAAACTGTGTTTTAAGTCAATTTTCGAAAATATGTGTGACCCGGTGATTCTTCCAAAAATGGCCTCGATGTTTAGAGGTGATTCATATTGTGATACTGTGTGCTGGTTGATATTCCTGGCATCTAGACATAATCTCAATTCTCCACTGCTTTTCTTTACTATCACAATCGGGTTAACATACGGTGAATCACATCTTTCGATGATTTGATCTTCCAACATTTTATTTATTTCTTCTTTCACCTCTTGTCGATACTTGTATGGAATCGGGTAAGTCTTTGATCGAAAATTTCCCAAGTTTTTCACCTCAAATGAATGTTCGTACTTTTTAGCCACTCTGTTTTCCTCATTGATCAAATTTTCGTAGTTTCTTAACATCAACCGCAATTCTTTTTCTTTCCCTTCTCCACATATCAATTTTCTGTCTTTTTTCTCAGATTCTTCACACAAGTTTACCGTGCATTCTGCATCCTCGTTTGCATGTACCTCCTCTTCAAATACCACTGTTTCAATCATATTCTTTTCACTTTCATTTTTTAGCTTTATTTCTTCTTCTCCTGAGCCCGTCTCTTCTTTTGAGGAATCCCAGGTTTCCTTTGTTTCTGATACTCTCAAATTTTCTTCTTCTGGGCTCAACTCTTCTTTTGAGGAGCCACAGGTTTCATTTTCTTTTATCTTTTTCTGACCTTTTCTCCTTTTTCTTCTTTGTCCTTGCTTCGCTGCCAAATTCATTTCCACTGTTTGTTCTTTACCTGATTCGTCCGTATTTTGTTTCTCATGTTCCTTGTCCTGTTCTTTTTCTTTTTCTTCTGTTAGTTTCATCGTATTATTTTTAAAATCTATCACTACATGTTTTTCTGCCAATTCGTCCACTCCTACTATCATGTCATGTGACATGTTTGGCATTATTACACATTGTAGTGCATACATATTCTTGCCCAGTCGTACCATTACTCGTATGCCTTCATTTATAGTTGCCAATGTCCGTTTGTTTGCGCCCACTAAATTTACCCTAGGTATTTTATAAATTAAATTTGTTAAGTTAACTTCTTCTATTAGTTTTCTGTTGACCAATGTTATTTCAGATCCAGTGTCTATCATAATTTTAATTGGTTTCTCGTTGATAAATCCATCCACAAATTTTAAATTAATTCCATTTTTCTTTTCGTTGTTTCCTGCCAATTTAATAAACTCCTTGGGGTGACAAAAGATTCCTGTTTGCTTTTTGGTTTTTAGTGAGCGCCGTCGTGAAAAGACGCCGGTTGCTCATCGTTGTTTATATTTTCGTCATAATGTCTCTCTCCGTCATATTCATCTGTCTGGGTATTATTTACTTCTCTTCTATTTTCTCTTGGTCTGTCGGATCTGTTTCGGTTTTCTCGATATACCTGTTCATTTTGTCTACCATTATTTCTGTTTTCTTGATTTGAGCGTGTGGTGTTTCTATTCTGGTATTCTCGATTTCTGTCCTCATTCCATTGCCTATTTCTTTGTTCATAATTTCCTCTTCCGTTGTCTCTATTTTCGTTTTCCCTTCTGGGATTAAAATCTCGTCTTGTATAGTCCCTCCTATTTTGATTTCTATCTCTGTAATCTTGTGTTTCTCGGGGCCTGTAATCTTCTCGCGACCTTCTTGATTTTCTTTCTCTTAGACGTGATTCTCTTATTTGTAGGAATTGGCATAAACTATCTATGTCTTTGTAATTTTGCAATGTGATATGGTCTTCCAGCGTTTCCTCGAAATGTCTTGCAATCAGTTCGACTAATTGTTCCGATGAGTAATTATATTGTAAATGTTTTGCATTATTGTAAATTTGCAAAGCATATGTCCTTTCTGATACACCCATCCTATCATTGTATTTCCCATTTTGCAATTCCTTGTTAATTTCCAATTGTTGGACCTTTCCCCAGAAATAATTCAAAAATTTTTGTTCAAATTGTTGCCAATTGCCGAATTCTTCTTCTTTACTATCGAACCATAGGCTTGCTTCATATTTGAGATGGTTTCTGATAGTTTCTTTTGCTGTATCGAAATTTCCGATGTGTTGTATTTTCTTTTTCAGGCTATTTATGAACGGCACTGGGTGTAATCTTCTTACATCCCCGCCAAACCTTATCTTCACGTCATCTGTGCTATGTATAACCATTTCTCTTCTTTCTCCGACATTTTGTTGCGTCCGGTTTTCGGTGACTTGTTTTTCTATTTCTGTGATTCTTTTTTCCACTTCTTCTCTGTCTACTTGAATAGCATTTTCCAACTTATTTTCCAAATTTTCTAGTTCCTTTTTCTGGCCATTCGTTAACTCCTTTATTTTATCTTGAATTTTCATTTCATACTTTTCTATGCGTTCCTCCATTTTCTTGTTGTTCTCTTCTATGGCTTGTTTTGTTTCCTTCTGATTTTCTTGCATTATTCTTTTTGTTTCATCCATTTTTTGATCCAATTTTTGTTGTGTTTCATCCATTTTTCGTTGTGTTTCCTCCATTTTTTGATCCACTTTATCCATTTTCTTTGATGTTTCTTCCTGATTTTTCTCCATTGTTTGTTTTGTTTCTCTTTGATTGTCATCCAGTTTTTGTTGTGTTTCATCCATTTTCTGTTCCATTCTTTGTGACTGGAGTTGCATCATTTGTAATAATTTATCTATTCCTGATAATTCTTGCTGTTCTGATGCCATGATTGTCTTGTCTAAAATATCTTCTTGGTCTGAATTATTCTCTTGATTTGAATGTTCTTTTTGTTTTTTGTTGTCTTTGCTTTGGCTTCTTGTCACAGACATTTGTTTTCAAGAAGTACTGTCCCCGCCAAATATGAAATTTTACTAGTATGTTACCAAGACGACTTTTTCTCACCCAAATATTATAAATTGTCAATAAATATATCAAATGTAAATATCGTAAAATAAAATATTAAATCAGTTATGTAAAATTTGTACCTAAAGAGATCTAAAATTTTATGTTATCAAATGTAAGTATCTCACTTTTTACCACAGGCATATAAATTTTCAAATACCGGCTTTACTCTTTCTATCCTTCAAATTTGCCACTAGAAATACTTTACAATGCTTTCCACGTTGGACGACAGTTGATGTGATCTTGATTATTGATATGAGATAATATTCTTATATGTCACTTAATTTAATCAATGTATTAATACTAATCTAATTAATTAACCAGATCACATATCAATATGTTTTCAATCTCAGGGCGAATTATAAATTAATTACTTACTTTCGTGGCTTCTAAATATTTCTTAATGGTTCCTAATCGGGATAGAAAAGAAAAGAGTAAAAAAAATACACATATGGGTTACAATTATAATCAAAATATTTTTTATTTTATTTAAAAGGCAATCAATGCTTAATATTTGCTATTTCTTATTATTCTTAAACATAACATTTACAAATGGGAATCTTATTTCCTTTTGGTTTTCAATTGAAAGTTTTTATTAACATTTAACTATTAGGAGTTATTAGGAACAACTCTATTTAAGTTTGATGAAGCTTTTCTGATATTATTGATTATGTTATTCAATTTTTTATGTGGAATTTAATACGAAAAACCCATACATTCATGTCCAAACAAATGAGACTGACCTTTTCCTGGTGAACTGAAAATGTCCTCACACAAGACCCGTTTCCTGCTATCCTTGGCTGCGATCAAACCTCGTCCTGGCTTCCAGTAATGTTCTCCTTTGAAAAACTAGCTCGTATAGCTCTCGTTCCTGCGTCTGTCGTGATGCTGTGTTCTACCTTTCTCGAAACTGCTATCAGCTACCGGGACACTCTTGGCTCAAGGAGGTTCTTTTACTCTCGACCTGGCCTACTTCTCGTTCCACGATAGATACTCCACACTCACGGAACTACATCGGCTTTCTCACTCTCCGTACACTACCGTCTACTACTCGACTTCTCTTCTCGACAGCTCAAAACATTCTGCTCTCACTTTGTCATCCATTCCCCTACTTTCTAAATATCCCTTCCAGATTCACAAATCAATCTTCCACCACCAACTCTCATTCGTAATATTCCTCAAAACCAATTTTTAATCTTTCTAAATATGCTTAATGGATTTCAAAAGAAAATATTTAATTCCCATTCTAAAATACTTTCTAACTATTTACAAATTTTAATGACCTATTCTCTCTTTCAAATGAGTCTTATTTAGAATAGGCTAATGATCGAAATCTTCCGCGAAAAACGATAATGAACTATCATCTATTTCACTGAGTTTTATTTAGCATAGGCTAATGATCGACCTTCCGAGAAGAACGATAATGGTACGCGTCATTCACTTTGTTTATCTAAGCACATTGTTCCGATTTATATGCCCGAGGTTGAGAAAATTAAAAATATTTTATATTAAAGTGAATTTTGTTTATAATTATCAAAATTTAATTTTCATATCAAATAGAAATATAACAATATATATATATATATATATATATATATATATATATATATATATATAAATCCAATTTTGATCACAGCTGAACAATATTAAACACAAATGGAAAGGATTAATGGGTAAGCAGCTGAAATATCGGAGCCAAGAGTACTCTTTTTTCAATATCAAATATATTTCGGTATTGCCTTTATACCATCATCAGTGATTGCTACAAATGTGTTATAAGTGAGTTGCTTTGTGAAATAATTAAAAATGTTATTAAACTTACAAAGTTGAGATTGCGGCTCTATGGTTAAAAATTTTTGTAAAAAATCTTCCAAAAGGGGAAACATCAAACATGTTAAAATTGTAAAAACACAAGAAAAAACAAAACATTTAAATGAAAAAAACTGTAACAATGCACATTTAAAAAAATAATATAATAATAAATTAAGTTTTAAAATCTTTTTTGAATCTTAAGAAACCAAAACATTAGGTAGGTACAACCAGTACTTTTTTTGTACAAAAAAACTTGAAATTAAAATGAATTAGCGGTAATCCTAAATGTTATGTTCTATGTTCTATGGTAGAAACAAATGATAGCTGACAATGACATAATGAAATTTTGTTTTGTGGTTTTATTCACCCTAACCTAACCTTACTTTTTTTCCACTTAAAAGAACATAATTCTCAAATGCAGATATTCGAGATGGAAAGAAATACGAAAAAACCTACAGCCTACAGCTTATATGCTTTTGGTTTATTCATATTCATCAGAAACCATGGTGTTACGATGTAGTTTGTTTGTATTGAATTCTTTATCTAAGTGAAGTAAGTGTGAGTAAATCTCACTTAAGTGGCTGATGTCTGATTTTTTGTTTATAGTTAAATCAGTCTCAGAAATAAAAGCCATTTCAAGAAACAACCTTTTAAAATAATTGTTTTCCACTGCTAGAACTTTAGCATCTGTATAGTTCATTTGGTGATCATTTTCATGGACATGCATGGATAAACTACATCTGTCTGGATATCTTCTGGCATCACTTCTGTGCGACGTGATACGATCTTTCAATCGTCTCGAAGAATGGCCTATGTACTGCAGATTGCAATTTGTGCATGGTATACTATACACTATATTTGACATATTGTCTTTCAAAGTTTTGTCTTTAAGTTTTGAGAAAACTGACTTCATTGTTACAGCTGTTTTTGTAGCAAACTTAAAGTCACCAACAGAATTGAAGATTCGTGTCAGTTTTGGTGTTACATTATGTATGTAAGGTAGTGTATAATATTTGGTGGGCATGGATGTTATGGCTACAGTATCAATTTCTTGATGAATAGTGGTACTGTTTACAGGAGAAAGGTTTTGTGTAGTGTTAAGTGTAACCGATGGTGTGCTAAACAAAATTTTCTTCAAAAGAGCTGGTGGATAGCCATTATCTAGGAACAACTGGTATAAGATTTTTAGGTTTTTTTGTTGTAGTGATATATCTGAGATTTGTATGACCCTACATTTCATTTGTTCAACTAAATTTAATTTTATGGAATGTTTATGGTAGGACATATAGTTTAAAAACCTACCTGAGGCCATAGATTTTCTGTACCAGTCTACTACTATTTTGTTATGATTTGAACGTATTAGCTTTGTACCTAAAAATGGGACAGACTGTAATTCATCTTCCACCTCAATAGTGAATTGAATGTAAGGGTCATAGCTATTAAAAACAAAAAGTAGTTCCTCTGTTGAATCTTTAGGTATGGCTAGTATTAAGTCATCAACATATTTCTTTATGAAACTCAGCTTAAAAGATAAAACCGGGATGACTATGTCTAGCAAATCGTCCATCACATAATTTGCCAGAATAGGACTGATCTTAGCACCCATGGGAGTGCCCCAACTTTGTTATATAATTCTTTCTCCATAAGAGAAATAATTATTATTAAATAAAAAAGAAATCAAATCAATAAAGCTACTGATGTCCATCTTACAGTGTCTACTTATATCATTCCAATGTTTATGTACCGATCTAATGCAAGTATCTAAATATATATTGCTGAAAAGTGATACCACATCTAAGCTGACAAGAACGTAGTTGTTAGGTAACATATAACCATTAAAGATTTTATTAACTTCAAAGGAATCTTTTATGAAATAATCATTGTTTTTGTCATATGCTAAGGTTAAAATGTCTGTAACAAAAGAAGATACATTTTCTGTAGGTGAATTTATAGTAGACACTATAGGTCTTATTGACAATGTGGGCTTATGAATTTTCGGTAGAGAATAATATTTTGGAACGATACCATTATATTTTGTAAGATTTTTCTTTGTGACATCATCAATATATTTATTTTTAAATAAGTTTCCAACCAACTTGTTACTTTGTGTTTGTATTGTATTAGTGGGATCAGTTCTTAATTTTGTATAACAACTATCATTGTCTAAGAGCTCATTCGACAATCTTGTATAGTCCACTTTATTCATGACTACAGTGACATTACCTTTATCTGATTTTGTTACTATTAAATCAGGGTGTTCCTTCAAAAACTTCTTTGTTTTACAAAGAAGGCTCTGGAAGTAATTATTGGAAATATTAGTATTCTTAGTAACATAATTAGTCAATATATTAGTAGTTTTAGCTCTAGTAATGGAACGTTTATTTTCATCAGATATTGACGAAGTCACAAGATCTACATCAGCTAAAAGGCTTTTTATAGAAATATCATAATTAACTTTTGGTTCTACAGCAAAGTTGGGGCCTAATGCCAGAAACTGTGTAATGTCATCTGGGATGTTTACACTACTAATATTTTTTATCCAGCCAGGTCTAGTTTTTATATAATTATTATGAGTTTGTTTCTTAAGATTTTCTAATTTGTTTTGTTGTATAGTTTTAGTACTGTGAAATACTTTATTGTATATAATGGCTTGTCTACTTTTAAATTCATTAAAAATTGATTCGTTGCAACTATCAACTATTTCTACCTCAAGTAACTTAATTCATTTTCATATCTGTGAATTAGTCTATGATTAGATGATATTTCATTATACAGTAATTTTGTACCTAACTTACGCTTTGTTTCTACAATTTTGTGGTTACATTCCATGCCTCGTCCTTCTATCATTATGTCATTGTCAGCTATCATTTGTTTCTACCATAGAACATAGAACATAACATTTAGGATTACCGCTAATTCATTTTAATTTCAAGTTTTTTTGTACAAAAAAAGTACTGGTTGTACCTACCTAATGTTTTGGTTTCTTAAGATTCAAAAAAGATTTTAAAACTTAATTTATTATTATATTATTTTTTTAAATGTGCATTGTTACAGTTTTTTTCATTTAAATGTTTTGTTTTTTCTTGTGTTTTTACAATTTTAACATGTTTGATGTTTTCCCTTTTGGAAGATTTTTTACAAAAATTTTTAACCATAGAGCCGCAATCTCAACTTTGTAAGTTTAATAACATTTTTAATTATTTCACAAAGCAACTCACTTATAACACATTTGTAGCAATCACTGATGATGGTATAAAGGCAATACCGAAATATATTTGATATTGAAAAAAGAGTACTCTTGGCTCCGTTATTTCAGCTGCTTACCCATTAATCCTTTCCATTTATATATATATATATATATATATATATATATATATATAGTTTTTTATATATTTTATAAGAAGAATCAATTTCTGTTATACAGTGGAACCTCGATAAGTCGGATTAATCGGGACCGCGGCCGATCCGGGTTATCGAAAATCCGGGTTAGCCGGAGAATATGGTAAAAATTAATAAAATACGGTACTCTTACAGATAAACTTAATTATAATTGCCAAAAAAATGAAATACTTATGTCCAGTACATCTAAATTACGTACAGTTGTATACATTATTGTTTTTGGGATTTTCCCATTGATTTTCATTATTGTTTATTTCTTGGTAAAAAAACTCAGTCAAAGTGAAAACATTTTTATTTTATCTGATGAAAATCGATCCGGGTTAGCCGGACTTCCGGGTTATCGGAGGCCGACTTATCGGGGTTCCACTGTATTTAGTTATTAAGTTTTTTCCAAATTACATTAAAAAAGTTGTTTGTGTTAATTAAAAATATATGTTTTTTTTTTCTTTAAACTTATGGATACTTAACATTAGTTTGAGAATCGGCAAAAAATCGTTGCTTCAACCTATATTTGTAATATTTATGTAGATATTAAGTCGTCATTTTGTTTACTTATGAACTATTTATATGTTATATACAAATATACATGAAGATGACATTCACTGAACCAAGAAAGTACGTAAATATAATGAAAAAACATTGATTCAAAAACGGGGAGCATTAATTTTAGTCCAAAGATCAGTATCGTTGGTCCAATGTAAGTAAATAGGTACATTAACTAATGCTCAAAAACATTAACTTCTATGAATTAGTACGTTCATTCAATGTTCTTTCTAGTTAAGAATTAATGTACCGATATATTGATTCAATGTACCGATCCATTGATTCAATGTACCGATACATTGATTCAATGTACCGATACATTGATTCTTAACCCGCGAGTAGTCGCGCGGTGAGATAGAATCTCAATTTTTACCCTTTTTCGCGATAACTTGATGAAAAATTTTGCAATTTTGAAAAAATTTCGTAAGTGTCTCGAGGAAGGGTGTAGTAATGCGTAGGAATTTTTTTTCTTCTTCTTTTTGTGGAATTTATGGCTTTGGGGAGAGCCAATTAGCTTTAACTAAAAGGTACATTGAATGAACGTACTAATTCATAAAAATTAAAGTTTTTGAGCATTAGTTAATGTATCTACTTACATTGGACTAATGATACTGATCTTTGGACGAAAGTTAATCCTCCACGTTTTTGAACCAATGTTTTTTTCATTATATTTACGTACTTTTTTGGTTCAGTGAAGTGTCCCTGCTTCTATCCCGTACAGCAGAGTCGAAAAAATATAATACCTTGCCATCCTAACTCTCAAGTTTAATTTCAGTTCTCTTGCACAAAGTACCTTTCTCATTTTATTGAAGTTTGTTCGTCCTTTCTCTATTCGAACTTTGATTTCTTTGGAGTAATCGTTTGTGTGATTAATTATTGTGGCAAGATAGTTGTAGTTTTCAAACAGTTTGTGCTCTAAAGTTTTACCGCTAATTGTGAGGCTTTCATCATAATTTTGGGTTTTTGATATTCTCATAAATTTTAATTTTCTTGATGTTTATTGTTAATCCATTGACTTGATTGATTCGCTATCCATTGATCTTTATTCTTGCTGTTTCTCCCTCAAGAGCTCTTTTCATAGTTTCTTCAGAGTATGCATTGAATATGTAGTAGTGTTGACAATACATACTCCTGTCGCACTCCTCTTTTAATTTCGAACTCTTCTGAAGTGTGTTCGTTAATGCGTATGTGTGCCTGCTGTTTACAATATAGATTTGTTATAATTCGAAGGTCATTGTATTGTAATTGTTTTGCTTTGAGGAAGTCCTTTAGCCCTTTGTGCCGCACTTTATCGAAAGCATTGTTGTAATCTATGAAACAGACGTATATACCTTGCTTCACATCCAAGCATCTCTGGAATAGTACGTTGAGAGAACAAAGGGAGCTTCACGGGTACGTACGCCTCTACGGAATTCAAATTGCGTTTCTTCAATATCCGTATCAAGTTTTTGGTAAAGGCGTTTACCTTTAAAAACATTTTCAGTGTGTGAGACATCAGGTTTATGGCGCGGTGGTCGGTGCATTCTCTAGCATTTTTCTCGTTTGGGAGACAAATAAATGTTGAGATAAACCTTTCATTGGGTATGTCACTCGACTGATAAATTTCATTAAAAAACTTTACTGTCTTAACGTAATGTAATAAACAACTTATTTGCACAGTAGTTCCAACAACTGAAAATATATACTAAATAAAGTGATATTAGGTGAAACAGAACTAAACATATAAACGAAAACTATCAACATAATATGTGTCCCAAACTATCAACATAATATATAGGGTGTCCCTCGAAAGTAGTTTACACCAGAAAGAAGTCGACCTTGTTGCATGTTTATATACAGGTGCACTATGTATTGACTTGATAGAGGTATTATCAAATGAACTTTCTTTCTTTTTACGGCATAGTCTCTCTAATATTATTTCTTACAAAATATATACAGGGTGTATCATTAAGAATGTCCAATGTCTGAGTTGTAGATTCTAGACCTCAACATATTAAGATTTAACCCAAATTACTTAAATAAAATATGGCTTCTTACTGAGTTACAGGGTGTTTTATTTAAAAATTTAAAAATTATTTTTACCCAGTACCTTAAAACTATTTGACGTATCCTTATCATACTTGCTAGAAACTGTGGCCACTATACATCCTATTAAATTATGATAAACACACGTTTCTACTACCAGAGGTGTACGGCAGGGGATAGTGAATGGTTAACCCTTCCCAAATTCTACGCCACTGGGGGAATTACTATTTTAGTGCAATTTTTAGATTCTTCCACTCTTTCTTTGTAAATAATACACTCTTCATTGGTAACGTTAAAGTCATTAGTTTTCGAGATATTTGAAATTAAAAATGAAACGGCACAGTTATTTCCATTAATTTATTTATGGCATGATCCATAATGATAAATATTTAAAAACTATTTGTACCCAGTACTTTCAAACTATTTGACGTATCCTCATAATATTTGGCAAAAAGTGTAGGTACTGTATAGCCTACTAAATTATGTTGAATAATCGTTTCTGGCAACTACCAGAGGCGTACGACAGGGGAAAGTAATTGGTTGACTCTTCCCGAATTCTACGCTACTGACGGAATTGTTATTTTAGTGTAATTTTTTTAGATTTTCCAATACTTTGTATGTAAATAATATACTCGTCATTCGTAACGATAAAATCATTAGTTTTAGAGATATTTGTAGTTCAAAATGAAGCGACACAATACATTAATCAAAATAGCTGTGCCGTTTCATTTTTAATTTAAAATATCTTGAAAACTAATCACTTTATCGTTACCAATGAAGTGTATATTATTTACATAGAAAGTATTAAAAAATCGAAAAATTGCGCTAAAGTAGTAATTCCTCCAATGGCGCAGAATTTGGAGAGGGTCAACCAGTCACTATCCCCTGTCGTACGCCTCTGGTAGTAGCTAGAAACGTTGATATATCATAATTTAGTAGGGTTTATAGTATTCACAGTTTCTGCCAAGTATGATAAGGATACGTCGAATAGTTTTAAAGTACTGGGTAAAAATAATTTTTAAATCTCTAAATAGGGAGTTCGGCCCTGATAGCGATCAAATCTACCTCGTTATCAGCTGCTCCGAAATAATAGTC
Source organism: Diabrotica virgifera virgifera (assembly GCF_917563875.1). NCBI lineage: Eukaryota > Metazoa > Arthropoda > Insecta > Coleoptera > Chrysomelidae > Diabrotica > Diabrotica virgifera. The sequence continues at coordinate 17,142,214 of NC_065452.1, forward strand.
ATTTTAAATGGTAAAAACAAATCCTAATTTAATATTTTATACCTCTACTACAAATTAAAGTGCATTAGTTAGTGCTGACAATATCATCTCAAGTCAGTAGCACTTATTTTCGTATTATTTTTGTAACAACAACAAAATAACCTTTAAATAATACCTACGGAAAGAGATAACAAAAATTCCACTTGGGTCTTGACCAGTTTCCAGATTTTTGGACTGACCACAAGACCGGCTCAACTTCTGATCAAGAAAATTAATAAAATGACTTCAAACAATAATAATACTACACACAACTTCACTAAACACAGTTACTCAGATGCCGTCAATTATTTTAAACATCCGACAAAAGAAGACGCAATAGTCATTTCCAGCATTGAAGGTACAAAAATCCATGATTACGTCGTAGCTGTTGGATCACTAGTGTGTCCAATTCATGTACGTTTTGCCTCCAGAATTGCTAACAACAGGATATGTATATACCTTTCTTCAAAAAATACTGCTGATTCTCTTCTTCATTCTTATAAATATGTCGAAATAAATGGATGTCAAGTCGAAGTAGGAAGACTAATTTCTCCAGCCCAGAGACTTCTAATACTAGTGTATGTCCTACAATCCCGAACGAAATAATTGAACAAGAATTACACAAACTTGGTATTCACACTGTATCCAAAATTACTTTTCTTCGAGTAGGTATGCCTGAAAATGAGTACAGTCATGTTCTGAGTTTAAGAAGACATTCGTTCATTACCCCCTTGAAAAATATGTCCATTCCTGACTCATTTACAATAACTCATGATAATACTTCCTACCGGCTATTTCTTTCCATAGACGGATTCAGCTGCTCCAAATGTAAAACCATTGGTCACCAAGAATCAGAATGCACTCATATTTCAAACCAAATCCCTTCAACCACCCTCATAGAATCAACCCAAACCTCACCATCATTATCTAAACCTCATGAACCACATGATACCCCTTCAGCTACCCCCTTAGACTCAACCCAGACCACATCATCATTATCTAATCCTCACGAACCAAATCATAAAATATATCAATCTATGGAAACCTATCTCATTAAAAACATTTCAGAAGAAAATCCAAACACTTCGTCTTCTTCTTCCAAAACAACATTATCAACTGTAGATAACACCGAAAATACTACGGCACCAGAAACATCAAGAACCCCAAATAAAGTAGTCAACTCAAACCAGCTAAAAAGACATAACTTATCATCTCCAGAAATAAACGAAGAAAATCCGAAAACCGATTCACCCATTTTTAATACCCCTAAACAATCTGAACAAAAGAAAAAGCCCAAAACTTCTTCCAAAACCACCCTTGAAGATATCATTCAATCCATAGAATCCATCAAAGACAAAATCGAAAATCGATCACTTCAATTTGTGCTAAACAACGAAATATGCGATTTTATATCAAACGTGTTACACTCTCATCACCCTGAACTAACTTCTAAAGATTATTCCAACGAACCAGAGGAACTAATTCAGATCCTAAACTTTGTTTATTGTTATACACAAAATTCTAGGATAAGAAATAATATCACCCGACTAAAGAAAAAAATAAACCCTAACCCTTCTTCAGATGACGAAACTGACGAATCATCACTGGTTGAAGGACAATCAATAGTCTAAGAGCTGGGAGCGGATTTTGTGCGTGATAAGTAATATGGAAAAACTATACGGGGATATGTTAAATTAGTTGTGTACATGACTTTCCCCAACGGCCGGAAACCAGAGTGGGGGACGAGGGTAGTTATAAGGGGTCGAAGTTGCGGTTTTTATTATTTTTTTTGTGACGCTCATGGTCGAGATAGTCCACCAAAATTTGGGAATAAGTAGGACATGACGTAACTAAATAAAATCCCTAGGAGCGGAACGTTGCGTGGCCGACAGAGAAGTAGGGGTAGGGGTGAATATAAAAAATATAAAGGGTTTTTTGCGACGTTCGTGATTAAGATAGTGCACCAAAATTTGGAAATAAGTAGACCATGACATAACTAAGTAAAATCTCAAGAGCCGGAAAGCAGAGTGGGGGACGAGGGTAGTTATAAGGGGTCAAAGTCGCGGTTTCTATTAATTTTTTGTGACGCTCATGATGGAGATGGTGCACCAAAATTTTGGAGTAAGTAAGTTATGACGTAACTAAGTAAAATATCCAGGGGCGGAACGTTGCTTGGGGTACAAAGGGGTGGTAGGCAGGGGTGAGTATAAAAATGTAAGGGGTTTTTTTGCTGTTCGTAATCGAGATAGTGCACCAAAATTTGGGAATAAGTAGATCATGATATTACTAAGTAAAATCTCCAGGGGAGAAACGCTGCGTGGGGGACAAATGTTGTGCTGCGTCCCAAAAAAAATAATACAAATTGCGACTTTGACCCCTTAAAACTATCCTCATTCGCAACTCTAGTTTCCGCCCCTAGAGATTTTGCTTAGTTACGTCATGATCTACTTACTCCCAAATTTTGGTTTACTATCTCAATTACAAACGTCGCAAAAAACTCCTTATATTCTTTATATTCACCCCTGCCCCACCCCTTTGTCGGCCACGCAGCGTGCCACCCCTGGAGATTTTACTTAGTTACATCATGACCTACTTCCCAGGCAACCAAGTGACGTCAACAACGTCGAGGAAACGTCAGTATTTGGTGGAATATATACACGTGGTTGAACATTACGTCATATCGACGTCTTTTGTAGTTGATTTTAAATACGTAAGATTAATGACGTTAAAATACGTTTAAAAGACGTTTTCATTTCAGCCAGCCTAAGTCTGACGTCACGAAATTGGGAGGAGCTTGGAGCTTAAAAGTTACAAAACTAAGGTTATGTTTTATGTTTTTATCGTCGTGGTCGTTTGTTTGTCCTAGTATTTTATCCTATTTTGGATTCATTTGGATTTTGTTGGCTGTTTTGTGTGTATTTTTTAAAACTTTTGTTTGTCATTTGTAAATTTTATAAATTTACCACAATGCAAAGTGACTATTTAAGGAAATTATTATTGGAAACTCCGCAGATGTTTTAGAAAGGTAGGCGAAACAATTTTTATTTACTATTTATTCATTTTTCCCTGATATTTATCAATAATGATGAATTTTGCAAGCAATAACATTATTTCTTTTATTGTTTTAGATATTCATTGAAGCTGAAAATAATTGGAGATTTAGATCCATATACAATTCAGTCATCAGAATTGGATTTTACAGTGCATTCCATCAATTAATGCTATTATAGATAGACTGGTAGAGTCTCACAGTTACTACTTTAAGCAGCAGATGAAAGCATACAAAAGCCTTCAGACACATAAAAGACTTCACAACTGGATTTGTTTTGAAACATTTGATGTTTTGATGATTTCTATATTATTGTTGGAAAGGTAAGTCTTTATTTTATGTATTCACCATTAAAATATATATGGATAACAGTATTATGCCTGGTTGCACCAACAGATCTTAAGCTCCAGCTTAGCTAAGCTCTACTTATAGATAGGGCCTCCTTGAGTATCACTTACGTTGCACCATAATTTTCGATTCTTACCTCATTATCAATTATATCTATTACTATATTATGATATTTTTATTATAATAATATATTATAATTATATTATTTTAATTCTTATGTTATTCTCGTCTTAAGCTTAAGATATGTTGGTGCAACCGGGCATTAGTGTCTTTCGGATAAATTGGTTTTAAATATTAGATTTATTTACGTTTATATATCTGTATGAAACCAGACATATTGTCGTCCTAATTTGTAAACTGTGTAACTCCATATTTTTCTGAAACTGAGTTATTACTGCCATTTATTTGAAAAAATCCCTACTCGTTTAAAAAAGGATGCACATGCATATTTTTACCAGAAGAGTAAATAGTGACAACTCCGTATACACTGATCTCCCTTGCAGCAAATTTAGTAGGTACGAAAAATATGTAACTCCCCAGTTTGTCATACCACACGATTGACCTCACTGTTTAGAAAGTGATATTTTCAAGAAAGAGTTGGTGGTAAATAATATTAATACACTCATTAAACAATATAGGTACAAATGTTAGTACCTATCTATAAAATATTCCATTTTAGCATTCTATCTTTTAAAATGGGATATAGTAGTATTCGCATTAGTAATATTTACAGAAATAATTTTTTGTGCCTCTGTAAAATTTGGATAAATGGAGTTACACAGTTTACAGATTAGGTCGACAACTGCAATTGCTATGATAGAAAAGAGAATAATAAACAGTCATGATTGTTTGTTCTAAAATTATATTATATGAATGTCTGATTTTAAAATATTCTCAATCATTGTAAAGAACGCAAATACTCTAATGAAAATAAATTTTTGTAGTTGAAGCATTCCCACAAAGATAAAATATTTTTTTTAGGTGAAAAATTCCCAAAAAGCTAATGCTAAACCACTAGATGCTTGGGTGATAGCCAGTTCCAATGGCATAGCAAATGCACATTGTATGTGTATTGCCGGTAATAGTGAAGTTTGCAGCCATATTGCAGCAATCTTATTTGCAGCTGAGTATGCCCACAGCAAGACAGAAGAAGAAGAACCCAGTGCATGTACAGATGTTACAGCTATGTATATTCTCTGGTGAAAAACTAATGAGTTTTCAAGCTGTTCGGTCAGAGTGCTTGTTGCGCTCTCTAAACGAACTGAAATATAAGACGGCTTTGGCTTCATGTTGCAGCGATATGAAAATGGTTTTAGTCATTTTTAATTATAATGTACTTCTTCATCATGAGTATTTATGTATAGGGCTTTTCATTCACAGTAATTTGTTTCGAGCTTCTGTCATGTGTCACATAATATTAATATTATATCTATGTCATACGTTATTGGTATATACCAATGATACACACCAAAGACATATGGTGTAGATATATTAATATTATGTGACACATGACAGATGCTCGAAACAAATGACAGTCGATAAAAAGCCCTATTAGTCTTTTAAGTGTGTATTATCAGATATCACATGCAAATTGTTTTTATCATTTTAATTTGGTCATTACAGTCCCTTAATCAAAAAATATATTTTTCAGGTGTCTGTGGATCTTTTTGTATGCAAAAATGTGTAATAATTATTTGAAATCATTTTGAGGATTATAAGAGTATGGAAATATATGTGAGAACACAGACTATTATAGTTTTGTCCTATTTTTTATCATTCAATCGTCTTCTTTAAAATTTATAAATATAAAGCAGATAGTTTTCATTGAAATTCAATATATTGGGTCTTATTTGTATGTATTCATTTTTGACTAAAGGTACGATTCCGATAACAACTGCAGACAGCAACTGCAAACATCAGTTGCAGTTCTCGGCGTTATGGACGTTACTACTTTGCACTATTTATCTGTATGAGACTGATTCCGACATCTGACTGCAACTGCTGTCTGGCAGAACATCAGTTGCTAATAATTATGCAAATTATTAGTGCAAAATAATTACGTCTGTCATGGTGACAACTGTAACTGCCATCTGCAGTCGTTATCGGAATCGTACCTTTAAAGTGTGTGGTATAATTATAATAATTATATATATTATATAACTTAAATGGTTTAAACTTAAGTTTGTTATTACATTGTGACTTAAATTTTTAATTTGTTAATAAATGATTTATTAGTTTGTATGTTGTTTCACTTTTGACACAGTAAATACTTATAATATAAAAAGTGAAAATTCTATGTATGTTATATATGTTGCATTGAGGATATTGTAATTCTATGCATTTTAACAAGCCTTCCATTTGGTTTTACTAACTTTTAATACTAACAATGCCCATACGAATAGTTGAATGGGCCTGCCGAATAACGTTGTAAACGCCACATGGTTTGTTTTTGAGAAGTCAAAGAAAAAGTTTTAATATTGTGATGATGGTGAGTTTATACATTTTAATTGTAGTAATACAGTTTTTAAATACAAAATATACACTGTATTACTCACCTTTAAAATGTATAAACTCACCATTATCACAATATAAAACTTTTTCTTTGACTTCTTAAAAACAAACCATGTGGTGGACCCATTCAATTATTGTGTATTTCTAAAACCATAAAATGAAAATTAAATCTAAAAAACGACGCAAAATCGACGTAAAAACTACGTTTTTCATATCACGTATTTAAAACGTGATAAAAATGACGTGACTTATGGTGGGACATATTCACGTGATCTTCGACGTCGAAAAAACGTGATAAACTGACGTCGTTTGGTGATAATTATGACGTTTTTTCAACGTTTTATAAACGTTATTTGGTTGCCTGGGTTACTCCCAAATTTTGGTTTACTATCTCAATTACAAACGTCGCAAAAAACCCCTTACATTCTTTAAATTCACCCCTGCCCCACCCCTTTGTCGGCCACGCAGCGTGCCACCCCTGGAGATTTTACTTAGTTACGTCATGACGTCATGACCTCTATCTCTCATGGGCGTCACAAAAAAAATAATAAAAACCGCAACTTTGACCCCTTATAACTACCCTCGTCCCCTACTCTGGTTTCCGGCCGTTGGGGAAAGTTATGTACACAACTAATTCAACATATCCCCGCATAGTTTTTCCATATTACTTATCACGCACAAAATCCGCTTCTATCTCTCCGACTACAAGGGATGGCTAATTCATTTATAGTGCAATGGAACATAAATGGGTTTTATACCCATTATGAACAGTTGAAACTATTAATCGGCGAACTTTCTATTGTAATTCTTTGTCTTCAAGAAACCCACTTCAAACATATTAACATAAATTTAAAAATTTTTCAATGTTTTAATGAAAATAGAATAGTTTAGTAAGCCAGTGGCGGAGTGGCTATCTTCACTAGGTCTGATTTGGAAGCTAAACCAATCGCACTCGGTATTAATCTCGAAGCTGTAGCGGTCTCTATTACCTATCATAAAAATATTAACATATATGTAACATTTATTTACCACACCGTAGTAATCTAGATATACACGAATTAAATAATCTTATTGACCAAATTCCACATCCTAAATTAATTTTAGGGGATATGAACTACCACCACCCTGCATGGGGAAGTCACAAAACTGATAAATATGGTAACTTATTGAAAAACCTAATTGATTGTTCTGATTTATTGTTGCTTAATACAGGGAATCCAACAATATTTAATTCTTATAACGGCTCATTTTCCGCCATTGATAAATCCTTATGCAGCCAATCACTCTCAACTACATTATCATGGAACACTTTAAACTCATTATATTTATAATAGTGACCACTTTCTAATTTCTATAACATTAGATCACATTCATCCCCTTGATTTCCCAACATATCAGTCCTGGAAATTAAAAAATGCAAATTGGAAATCTTATCCAACCTATATCGATCAAAAACTTGAAAATTTCCATTTAAGCAATGATATAAACTATGATATCACCTCTTTAATTAATATTATTATAGAAGCAGCATTAGAAAATATAGGAAAGACAAAACCCTGCAAAAGGCAACCTGTACTTTGGTGGAATAGTGAAATTGCACAAGCACTCTCATCCTGTAAAAATGCCTTTAATAAACTTAAAAAACATAATACAGACGAAAACTTACTTAATTTTAAAAAACTCAGGGCTAAATCAAGATATCTTATGAAAAAAAGCAAAAGAGGTACTTGGAAAAACCACGTGTCGTCCATAAATTGATCAACACCTCCACAGGTTATTTGGTCGAAAATTCGGAAACTTAAGGGCACCAAATCTTTTAGGCATATCAACGCACTAAATTATAATAATGAGATCATCACCTGTAAAAAAGCTATTGGTGAAACTTTAGCTGAAGTTTACCAAGAAAATTCTAGCGACCAAAAGATAACGCCGGAATTCTTATTACATAAGCAAAATATAGAATAATTCGAAAAAGTTTTGAAAAAGAATCTGGTGATCCATTAAATGCTACCATCACTCTTCAAGAACTAGAATACTCTATTGTAAACTCCAAAAATACATCCCCAGAACAAGATGATATTCCACCAATATTCATAAAATACCTACCTTTCAGAGCAAAAATAATATTGTTAGATTTATTCAATACCTGTTTTTTAAAACATAAATTTTCAAAACTCTGGTCTCAGACAATAACTATTCCCATTATTAAACCCAATAAGCCCAAAGATATACCCTCATCGTACCGTCCTATTTCTCTCACATGCAGCATTTGCAAAATACTGGAAAAGATTTTAAATCTCCGTCTAACATGGTATTTACAAACAAAATATCTCTTTACCCCATTTCAGAGTGGTTTTCGCAAGGGACGGTCTACATTAGATAATCATATCTCACTACAAACCTCAATCAATGAAGCCTTTGCAAACAATCAAAAGATGATTGCAATATTCTTTGACATATCCCAGGCTTTTGATAGGACTTGGAAACACTCTATATTAGCAACACTTAATAATTATGGAATTCAAGATAACATGCTTGCTTTCATAAAAAATTTCTTAAGTAATCGTTCTATACAAGTTAGAATAAATGGAATCACAAGTTCTCCAAAAATGCTAGATAATGGAATCCCTCAAGGATCCATTTTAAGTCCAACCCTATTTTTAGTGGCTTTTAATAGCATCATAAATGTAATTAGAGCTCCTATTAAAGCATTTACGCGGATGGTATTGTTATTTACACCAAATCTAATAACCTAGTTTCAGCAACAAATATATTACAACCTATGTTAAATCGACTTTAAAACTGGGCATTACAAACCGGATTGAATTTTTCTGCAAAAAAAATTCAATACGTAATTTTTAGTAAAAATAACAATCACCATACAATTAATTTAACATTAAATGATTTACCTATAAAGCAGTCAACGGAAGTAAGTTTTTAGGCCTAACTTTCGATAAAAAATTAAATTGGAATGTGCATATTAAAAAATTACAACAAGCATGCCAAAACCGGTTAAACATACTTAAAATATTATCTAATAAATTTTGGGGTGCCGACTGTAAAACATTAATTAACCTTTACAAATCACTTATTAGAAGTAAATTAGATTACGGTTGCATATCTTACGGTGCCTTCAGAACTAGTCCTATTAGTATCTTACAAGTGTTAGCGAGAGAACCACCTCTGTATATCAGACGCCAACAACTATCCGTAAACTATATAGGAAAAATATCAGCACAGAAACAACATCCAGTATTCTCCCAAATTTGCCATCCCAGTATTGGTTCTACAAAACTAACTAAAAATAGTACTCCCCTTATAGAACGAATAAAATCTTCTAACCTTGATATGGATAAGCTAAATCAATCTTTACAAGTCAGTGTAAATTTTCCTCCATGGACAATCCAACCACTTACTATTGACTTAACCCTCACAAAATACCCCAAATCAACGACAAATCCCACAATAATTAAACATCTATTTATGGAAATTCTAGGCCACTATCCTGAGTATTTGCAAATATTTACCGACGCCTCTAAAACTCCCAATGGACACGCTGCTGCTTACTACTCTAATGAAAATCCTTATAGTATATTAATACCTACAAACTGCAGTATTCTTACAGGGGAGACTACAGCTATTCTGGAAAGCCCAATATTTTTCAAGACGAGTAAAACGATGAAGTGCGTATAAATTCATTAAATGCATTACTGGGGCTAAAACAAATATATACCAAAAATCCTATTTTACAAACAGTAAAAAATGAACTAGAAACAATTTGAGCATCGGGAATGGAAGTGGCTTTTATCTGGGTACCTTCACATACAGGTATATACGGACACGAAAAAGCAGATCAATTGGTGAACAAAAGTCGAATGAGCGCAAATCATATAGCAAAATTGAAAACATATCCGTATACCGACCTGTAGAACCCGGAATGGGACGTTTCGATGCCGCCGGTTCATCGCCGGCCGTTTCGATGCCGCCGGTTCATCGCCAGTCCATTTCATCGCCGTCATATCTCGCATTTCCTAGAACTCCTAATTAATACTAAAAATAACTAATAATTGTAACTGTCGAAAATTCGGAAATATATCAGATAGCGATTAACTGACTGGCGATGAGTCGGCCGGCATCGGCATCGAACTGGCGGCATCGAAACGGCGGCGATGAAACGTCCTAGACTTGTAGAACCTGATCAAAATTCACTGTACTAATACATGGCAAAATCATTGGGAAAAATTAGGTAGCAAATTAAATGAAATCTATAAAAAATAAATATGGTCCTTGATAATCCTCCCAACAGAAAAAACCAAGTTATCATTAACCGTCTAAGAATTGGCCATACTGCCTTAACACACAAATATTTAATAATTACAAAAGAACCACCACCAATCTGCTCCAACTGATCCGATCCACTGACTGTCAAACATATTCGCTCGAGTGTCCGCAATTCAAGAAAGAAAGAAGATCACATGGAATCACAGATGATGACCACAAGACAATTCTCACAAAAAAAAACTTCAACAGTGTTAACCTATTTAAAAGACATCAAGTTATATAATTGTATTTAATGTAATATTTTTTGTATTTGTTATATCCACTAATAATCCTGCGCGGTTGATGTGGTTTTGTGTGTAAATAAAAAAATGTTTAAATAAAACACTCTGTAACTCAGTAAGGAGCCATATTTTATTTAAGTGATTTGGCTTAAATCTTATGAGGTCTGGAATATATAACTCAGAGATTGGACATTCTTAATGATACACGCTGTATATTATACAGGGTGATTCATTAAGAATGTCCAATCTCTGAGTTGTAGATTCTAGACCTCAAAATATTAAGATTTAACCCAAATCACTTATATAAAATGTGCCTCCTTACTGAGTTACAGGGTGTTCTATTTAAAAATTTAATAACCATTTTTACCCAGTACTTTAAAACTATTTGACATATCCTTGTCATACTTTGCAGAAAGTGAAGTTGCCGTACACCCTACTAAATTATGATAAACAAACGTTTCTGGCTACTACCAGAGGCGTACGACAGGGGACAGTGCATGGTTTACCCTTCCCAAATTCTACGTCACTGGCGAAATTGCTATTTTAGCACAATATTTCGATTTTCCAAGACTTTCTATGTAAATAATATACTCTTCATTCGTAACGTTAAGGTCATAAATTTTCGAGATATTTGAAGTTGAAAATGAAACTTTACAGTTATTTTGATTAATGTATTGTGCCCCTTCATTTTTAACTTCGAATATCTCGAAAACTAATGATTTTATCGATGCGAATGGAGAGTATATTATTTGCATAGAAAGTATTGGAGAATCTAAAAATTATGCTGAAATGGTAATTTCATCAGTGGCGTCGAATTTGGGAAGGTTCAGCCATTCATTTTCCCCTGTACGCCTCTGGTAATAGCCAGAAACGTTTATTTAACATAAATTAGTAAGGTGTGCAGCACCTACACTTTTTGGCAAGTATGATACGGCAATTTCAAATACTTTTAAAGTACTGGGTATAAATAATTTTTTAATTTTTAAATCAAACATCCCTATTACATAAATATTAATTATTTGTATCCAGTATTTTAAAAGTATTTGACATATCGTTATCATACTTAGCAAATAGTGTAGATGCCGTGCTTAGCAAAAACGCCGTATCTGCAGAGACATCACATTCGAGTAAAATCGATTTTAGTTTAAGAATTCGTATACATTTACACAGGATACGGCATAAGACGAGGTGTGTTTAATGTGTTTTGGTTTAACTTACGTCATTTTTAGTAATAGTCCAGGGCGCATCTGTTTTGAGATGGACGTTGAGAGGTGACTCAAATTTTTTTGCAGAAATTGCTTAAAAATAAATCAAATAATAATATTTGAGTTATCCTCCCTCTCAAAAAGGTCCGGAACAATGTTTAAATAATCAAAATATCAAAAATTGAAGGAACAATTCGATTTTTTTCTTCGTTTTTTGATTATAACTTTAAAAGTATTCATTTCCGAGAAAAGTTGTACTAACATAAAAGTTGCGTAATTAAATTTCCTGCAATATAGAATTAGTTAAAAGTTTGAAAAATAGTCAACCTAGTTTAAAAATAGCAATAATTGCGTAAAAACCATACAAAACAAGTATTCGCATTTTACGTTTTTCAACCATTTATGCTACACTTGGAACCTTCATATTTCACCCAGAAAAACTTTATGATACAGTAAAACAATACTGTAAATTTCATTAAGATCGGTTCAATAGATTTTGCAAAATAAATTTTGCAATCCAGCTTCCGCAAAAAAAATTCATTTTTTCAAAATGTTACAGGACTGAAAATAAAGCAGATAGCAAGTTAAATTTTTTTTTGCTTATAGAAGTGTACTGTACCTTTCATTTGTAATTTTCATAATTAAAATCGATTAATTACCACGGCGTCAGAAAATTTGTGAAATAAACAATAATTTTTGGTGCTACGCGCAGGACAGCGATGTTCGATTCACACAAGTTGATTTCCACCAATGTTTCTTCCAATCTTTATCTAATATATTATTTTCTTACCCTATATTTTGTTGTATTTTAATATTTTAATTCCACAAAAATCAAACTAATTTTATTATTGTTTGTGAAATATTGTTTAAACAATTGCATATGTTTAAAAATAATACAATTTTATTATTTAAGTTAAAATATATTAACAAAGAAAGTTTTTGCTAATAAAAGTGTTATTTCGAAGGATAGAGTATGTGTTTTTATTTTGCAATAAACAATTTATTTATTTATATCGAAATGTAATAAAAATTAAAATGTATTAATCATTATCAAAGGTCATTGGAATGCCCAATCAAAACAAACTATCCGCTGTCCTGCGCGTAGCACCAATAATTAATGTTTATTTAAAAAAATTCCTGACGCCGTGGTGTTAATCGATTTTAATTTTGCAAAATTGCAAATGAAAGGTAAAGTACACTTCTATACGCAAAAATATTTTCAACTTGCTGTATGCTTTATTTTCAGTCCTGTAACATTTTGAAAAAATGATTTTTTTTACGAAAGCTGGATTGCAAAATTTATTTTGCAAAATCTATTGAACCGATCTTAATGAAATATATCGTAGTGTTTTACTGTATCATATAGTTTTTCAGGGTGAAATATGAAGGTCCTAAGTGTAGCATAAATGGTTGAAAAACGTATAATGCGAATACTTGTTTTTGTATGTTTTTTTCACAATTATTGCTATTTTGCAACAAGGGTGACTATTTTTTAAATTTTTAACCAATTCTATATTGTAGTAAATTTAATTACGCAACTTTTATGACAGTACAACTTTTCTCGAAAATGAATACTTTTAAAGTTATAATCAAAAAACCAAGAAGAAAATCGAATTTTTTCTTAATTTTTTGACATTTTGATTATTTAAACAATGTTCCGGACCTTTTGAGAGGGAGAATAACTCAAATATTATTATCTGATTTATTTTCAAGCAATTTCTGCAAAAAAATTTGAGTCACCTCTCAACGTCCAAATGTACTAATATTTTTACAGATGCGTCCTGGTCTATAAGCAAATAAGATACATATGTACAGCCGGTTCCTAAAAAAACTGATACGACTCTTAGTAAGATTTGATCATGTTGAGCAGTGTATTTGATTGATCTGACATTATATTTATTATGACAGACAAATAATAAAATAAACAAACAATAAGCAACTGATTACATATTATGTTAATTCATAAATTGTACTAATTATTAAGGTCTAAATGTTTATATTATTTTGAATTCCTGTATTTTATAAAGAGTATATTATAAATGATAGTTTTTACATCAAATAGATCACATAATTATTGTAAACGTGGATTATACAACAAATTATACAACAAATACACAACAAACGTGGATTACGTTACGAGAGTACTGTCATTTGAATCGTAATATGATTTTTTTCGAATCATGAAAAAACTAATAAGTATTTTAGAAAAATTTAAACGCAGGATGAAAGATTACATTATTACCGAGGGCGGAAAGCCCCTTAGAATAAACAATCAGTTTCTATTGAATGAAATATTTGAAATTAAATATCACACTTCTCTTTTATTTTCAGCCCTGTAACTTATTAAAATAAATATTATAGAAGTTTTCAGGGACTTTCAGCCCTCGGTAATAATATAGTCTTTCATTCGGAGCTTAAATTTTTCATAAATATTTATTAGTTTTCTCAGGATTCGAAAAAATGAATACCTACAATTAAAATACATTGAGAATTTTGACATGCGTCACAATTTTGCATTAACTCAATGTAAAATTCTAAACTGTTGAATTCCAGCTTCCCTAATTATTTGACATCAAAAGACATTAGAAACTATTTGTAGAGTATTGAAAACAACTGTTAAAATTGGTCTACATAATTAAACATATTCCAAAATTTTGTAAAAATGTAATACATTTCAGTTTTCAGCCCAAACTTAGGCCACACACAATGCAATAATGTTCACATTTTTGAACTGTCAATATTTTTATTTTATCATCTATTGTTTAAAAACAATACAGTTGATAAGATACCCTCAGCTGCGGAGAAAGTATTCCTAATAATAAAGATTTATAATAAAGTCTAATAACCGTGGAACAGAATAAGCTATCTGACAAATTTTAAGATTTGGCAGTGACATTGACAGTATGTAAATATTTAGTATTTATCCTTCAAAATACACTGCTCAATTTTCTACAAAATACGCTTCAAGAGTCGTATCAGTTTTTTTTGGAACCAGGTGTACATTTGGGTTAGAAAAAGTAAAAATTTCATTTTTTAAAATTTTTGCAGATACGGCGTTTTTGCTAAGCACGGCAGAGATATTGTACAACCTACTAAAATATGTTAAATATAACTTTCTGGCTAGTACCAGGGGTGTACGACAGGGGAAAGTGAATGGTTGACCCTTCCCACATTCTACGCCACTGGCGGAATTACTATTTTATTGCAATTTTTCGATTCTCCAATACTTTCTATGCAAATAATATACTGTTCATCCGTACCGATAAAATCATTAGTTTTCGAGATATTTAAAGTTAAAAATGAAGGAGCACAATACATTAATCAAAATAGCTATGCCGTTTTATTTTCTACTTCAAATATCTCGAAAACTAATGACTCTAACGTTACGAATGAAGAGTATATTACTTACGTAGAAAGTATTAGGAAATCGAAATATTGTGCTAAAATAGCAATTTCGCCAGTGGCGTAGAATTTGGGAAGGGTCAACCATTCAATTTCCCCTGTCGTACGCCTCTGATAATAGCCAGAAAAGTTTATTTATCATAATTTAGTAGGATGTACAGTACCTATATTTTCTGCCAAGTATGACAAGGATATGTCAAATAGTTTTAAAGCCCTGGGTAAAAATAATTATTAAATTTTTATATAACACCCTGTAACTCAGTAACGAGCCACATTTTATTTAAATGATTTTTGTTAAATCTTGATATTTTGAGGTCTAGAATCTACATCTCAAAGATTGGACATTCTTAATGAATCACCCTGTATATATGCCATTGTTTCTTTGGCGGTTTGATCTGAATGCAGCCTGTTCGTCTTCCATTTCTTTCTCTATCACTGTCCTTAAAACTATTTTTTATAATTCTCGTATATACCTTGAAGCCAACTGATATATTGCTCTATAAATCTCACATTTATTATGTTAATATATTTTTCATATGTGTATACATATTTTCATCTTAATAAACGTTGTCAATTTCCGAAAGTTGTTAGTATTGTTTAAATAAAAAGAAACAAAAAGCTTTTATCAAATACGTAAATTGGCAACAGCGGCGCAAGTGCGCCAAATTTAAAACAGATTTATTACATTTTGCCTGATAGGAACTCGTATATTGTGTACAATATTTTAGAACCTCGGTCCTGGAGAACAGAAAACACATAAACGTTAATCTAGGTTTTTGGTTGTTCCAGTTATGATTGATGCTTCCCCTCTGTGAATTTATGTATTGCATTCATTTTTTATCTCTTTTTTATGAATATATCAAGACACTAAAAGAAAACTTTTCGTAGTATACCATATAATTTTACAATTTTTGCAGTGCTTAGATATGAAGAATATGATGAATAAGTAAATAATGAATATAACAATAAAACACTGAAAACGTTTATTTTCTATACTTCCACAAAATTTATTATAACTATGTGACTACAGCCGTTTCGGCAGAGTGCCTTTCTCAAGTGATTTAGTTTATAATGTGTTTGCCTTTTTAAGGTCTTTAACTGAAGAGGTTGAGGAGTGGGGAGCTGTTTGTCTCGAGTTGGTCATTCAGAATTATATCTTTATTTTTTAATTTATTAATTTCCATAGATTCTAATAAAGATACATAGCTTTAATTTTGAATATGCAAAATTCGAAACTCTTCATTGAAAGAATGATTATGATCTAGAAGGTGAAGTGCGTATGTAGAAGTGTCTGTTTTTCTATTGTTGAAAGCCCTTTTGTGTTCTGCTATCCGTTTGCCAAAGGTTCTGCCAGTTTGACCGATGTAAGTTTTCGGACAGTCACCACAATGCGTCGTGACGCTTCTTAATATATTTGCGTAATAAGTTGTTATTAGTTCTGAAAGCTGGTGTTATTCCTTTCATTTTTATGTATCTGGCTATTTTTGTTGTTACCTTGCCAGTATATGTGATAGAGCAGAAGGTACTGGGTTCTTTCTGTGGTGGTGGATAAACTAATTTCAGGGATTTCTTATGGAGTTTTTGGTTTAAAATTTTATTAATCGTTTGTTCGTTATAGCCATTGTTTACTGCTATTTGTTTAATGATGTTCAGTTCTATTTCGAAGTTATTTTTTGAAATGGCAATTTCTGTCAGTGTGTGTATCATGCTATGGTGTTCAGTGTTTTATTGTTATATAAAATGAACTTCCATCAAGTAACGGTCGAATCCATCAATTATTTTAATGATGAATAAT
Source organism: Diabrotica virgifera virgifera (assembly GCF_917563875.1). NCBI lineage: Eukaryota > Metazoa > Arthropoda > Insecta > Coleoptera > Chrysomelidae > Diabrotica > Diabrotica virgifera. Next base: position 17,159,104 of record NC_065452.1, read on the forward strand.
TTCCATAGGATAAATTTTCAAATTACAGAAGTAGAAAAATCTACACTAGATATACTAACGCATACTGATAAACGTTATTTTTTCATTCAAACATAATTCATAGCGGAATATTTTCATTCAATTACGGCTATACTGCCCAGCTAAGGAAAACTGCAGTAAGTAACAATAATAGGATTTCGAGAAAACTCCACATGTAGTTTAGAATGAAGTTGTAATTTTGAATATGATGACATGTTAGTTAATTGTTTACTCTTTGGGTAAATTTATGTTAAATACAAATAAAAAATTGTATTTTATAATTCTAATTTCAGAAAAAGTTAGAAATATAAAATGATGTCGTCACTCTTCCTTAGTAATGTGAATTGCTATAAGTGTATCTACTGCTTTACATATTTTTTAATAGTTTGTTGCAAAAACACTGCATTTATTTATTTTTTAATCTATTAACTTTAACCTTAACTAAACTTTTCATTAACATTAATATTAACAATGTACACTTTTAGGAGTGAATTAACTTACAGTATGCGGCAAAATAAACAGTACTGAAATTAGTATGCCTCAAGTTTGTATGTGTCAGGTGCCGAAACGTACTGAGTGGTTTTCGAACGTCGTTACAACCTATGTGAATGTGGTGATAATGTTAGGTGCTCCAAAATGGTTCTCAGTTTTGCAGAAAAAATTTTTATGATGAAGTACTATTTTCGGTCATACGGAAAAGATCACGAAAACGGTCCAAGCTTAAAATCAACAATGGTTTCAGCAGGACGGGGCAACCTGTCACATTGCCAGGTGAATCTCCTGCGATCCAGAAAATCCAGAAATCCAGGAGGAGTCTCTTCGAATACTGCGCAATTATTTTGGGAGTTGCCACTCACCAGAACTAACGCCACCAGATGCGTGCATATGGGGACTGCTGAAGGAGTCGGAAAGATCCGCCGTTTGCCATTTTGAAATTGTGGACTAGAATTAAAGATTTTTTCGTGCCAGAGGCAGTGGCGGATCTAGAAATTTGCCTTTTTGGGGAACTTCCAATGAAAAACCAACCAAGAGACATAAAAAGACAAACTCAGATTACATAAAAGACATAAATGATAACTTATAGGCATTAAGTTCCCTTTATTTTTCTAACTGACGTATTTATTGGGTTGAATTTGTCTTTCTGTGGTTTTGGTGTCATGTTAGCTAATATATTTTTATGTTTGAACGATTCTTTTCTTTAATTTTAGACCTTGTTAGGGGGAACTCTACATGGAGCAGTGTGATAGCTGGGTAGTTTATCTGCAAAGTTTCATTGATTTTTTTTGTAAGAAGTCCAGTTGTTGGTAGGGGCTCAAAATCATAAGTTTTGTTTTGAACCTTTTTTGATTGCTTTACTTGATCATCAGAGTTTATTATATACAATAAAAATGTGTAAAGGCTAAAGGCGCATGCTTTTGTTTTGGGAAGAACAGTTGTCCAGCCCAACAAGTTTTTCAACATCTCTGTGTTGTTTTAAAAACATGTACAACGCACTAAAATTGTCTTCTTTTTAGCGGCCTGAAATTCCTTTATGCCACAACATGGAGTAAGCTTTTACGTTACTTTTCTTCCTACACGTACAAAGGTTTCATGATAGGCTACCGAACGCTTTACGCTACATAATACTTTTTTGAACATGCCCACTCTTGGAAACATGATAATCTTTTCCATTTCACTGGAAAAACAGATTACATTATCTGTTCTTTCCTGTTCAGCAAAGCTTTTACATGCATTTCTAGCTTCTATAACTAATTCATTGCGAAGTTTACGTAGCAGCACATGAGGAAACTTATGTACTACAAACATAACCTCACAATTTACAGTCAACATAAATATCAAAGTAATATATACATCAGCTGTTTAGATAATCTCTAAGCAAGGCAGTAGTAGGTGCAGTATACTAAGCATAAACACAGTATGTGTAAAGGAGTTACTGCATTCTTGGTTAGTCTATTATACTTAGGTACGGCAGTCTTGCTTAATATTTTGATACTCTTGATGCACTTACTGCAAAACATTGTTTTATATCTCATTCACTGTTGGAGATACGGCAATTTTGACTAGCGCTTTGAATTCTGCATGGTAGAAAATATAAGAAACCATAATTATATAACTCAATATGCAATATTCTGGACTTACAACACTTTTCCTTAGCTGGACAGTATGGTTAAATTAGTTTGGAGCACTGTAATACACCAAGCCGGTGGTCTCCAATAGACGCTGTAGGCTGTGTACAACCCCACGCTGTAGGAAAATTGTTCATTTAATTGGTCTTCTGCTCTAACTTTGGTTACATTGTTGTTATTTAGGTTATGGACTATCTTTTTTATGCTGGTCAATGTTTTATTTTCTATCAATATATTTAGAATGTCTCACAGGCGAACCCTGTCAAACGCATTCGTCAGATCATTGAAGCAAATATACGCTGGCATGCCGAACTCTATCCCTTTTCCTTTTAAATATTTGTTTCATTATGAATACTGCGTCTGTTATAGACCGCCCCTTTGGGCGTTGTTCTTCAGCATTAGTGATTTGCCTTTTCAATCTCTCCTGAAGAATACTCGTGAAAAATTTTATCGTTGTATTTAAGAGGGTTATTCCTCTGTAGTTTTGTGGACAAGTTTTTTGTCCTTTTTTAAATATAGGGATTGTGATGCTCTTATGCCTTCCCTTTAGTGTTTCTGTTTCGTTTAAGATTTTGTTAAATATTTGCGACAGTTTACTTGCAAGTTCGGGGCCTCCATATTTTTAAAGTTCATTGGATATACCATCCGTTCCAGGTGATTTTCTGTTTTTTAGCTTCTTGTTCTTTGCTTCTACGTCTTCGTCATTGATTGTAGCATTTATTTTTGTTTCGTATTCGTTTATATTCATCGTTTCTTCAGCATGATATAACTCTTTAAACTACTGTTGCCATGTCTCTATAGGTACTGCCTTGGTCTGCACGAACTCGTTAATCGGTTTTTTCCTGTTACGAAGCATTTTTCATAATTTTTTTGGGCACCATATAGGTCGTAGTTCATGTCGCTAGTGAATTTAGCCCTTTTTAAACTAATTTTATTCTTGCATTTACTTCATTTCTTACATGGACATATTCTGCGAGAGATTCTTCCGATTGTGTGCTTTTATATATCAGGTGTCATTTGCATTTTAATTCAGAGAGTTCTTTTACCACTTGACAAAACCACGGTTTGGTGTAGTTTCTCGCTCTCGTGTTAATTTTCCGCTTTCCGCTAAAATTGAAACTCTCACTTGAGTCGAAATTTAAACTAAATTGTTTCTCTGTCCACAAACATTTCTGTACGTTAAATTTTCGTTTGACAATCAATAGCCCGATAACCCCGAACGATAACGCAAGTTAGTTTTGCGTCCTGTCTTTGAAGTAGGTTTGTTCTGAAATTTAGCAGTACATTTCTGGCTCTGTCACTTTCGCATACAAATTATTTCGATTGGGTGTGTAAGTGTATATATATATTATATAGTTCTTTATTTGGCATTATTTTTAAATCCAGTTAAAATAATATACGCAATAATGCTAAAATGTTTTTTTATTTATTGTGCTTCAACCACTTGGTTTTATTAGTTCGGATTATATGCATCCGAATTTGCAAGAAATATGCGCATAATATGCACTAATATTTAGTCAAAATATGCACCAATTTATGATAAATATGCAAGTAAATATGCAAAATATGCATAAATGCAATGTTTTTATTTGATTTGTGAACGAAACACCACTTTAAATTTATAAAAATTCATTATTTGAACATTTTAACCCCTATACCTAGTTTTGACTGAGGTATGCATCCCTAGCTTAAGTACTTAGGGAACATATTGCAAATAAATGTCAATAAACTACTTATATAAAGGCATATCCAGATCAATAAAAATTTATGTGAGTTGTATTTTAAAATACAGAAAAAATGTTTGTGGGGAAAATTTAAATCTGGTCAAGGAATTTTTCGACGTAAATATTCAGCTCGTGTATTGTACCGCCGAATCCACTTAGCGACAAGTGTATAATCAAGTCCACACTAACATTGCTTTGCGGCGCCAATTTCTTCGAAGTCGACTGAAAAACCGACATCACGACGGATAACGTGTTTTGTTCGTCACGAAAATATTTTTGCCTAATTCTATGCGGCACACAGTCCACATCAACAAAAAGTTCAGCGCAAAAAATGGTACAGCTCTTACAAGAAAAGAGATATTTGGAAAATTCAAAAAACAAAATTTTAGTGATGCCTCCGGGATAATATGACAGGACTATGAAATAAAATGAGCAATTCCATTTTTCCACAGAATTTGTTAAAGTTAGGAGAAAATACGCTTTCATTCACCCCTGTATAGTGCCACGAAGTAAAATTGTTTTGTTACCAGAATAATACCAAATGATATCAATACATCTACCTACAAACTGGTGCAAGAATCTTGAAAATCGGAGCACTAATAATAAAGTTATAAATTGTCAAACTTAATCAAAAATTTTGTTTGGCGGAATTTTGTGCCGGTGAGTCTATAATAGTGTTATCATCTAATAAGTTGTTAACAATATTTTTAATTTCCTCATAGTTTTTAGTGAAAAATGTAATTGACCATGTTCCCCATCGAGTTACTACAACAGGTTGTGAGGGTAAAGGCAAATTTGGCAGTGTTTCTCTATATATTATTGTACTCTCAAAAGTAATTTAATAAATTTTTTAAACATTTTTAATTAATTCATATACAATCGGAAATAAATTTGTAACTTCTTCAGCCACTCTGTTTATTCCATGGTGTACAGTAAGAGAAAAAACCCTTACTGTATAATATAATATGTATCTAAAAAATGGATATATTTTAAGTATAATTAGGTCGTTACAAAAGATGTTTCTACAATCACAAACAAAACGAAAGGTGATTGACGGCGTTTGTTTGTGTAACCTCGCGGAGACTCACGTATCATTTACTTTCAAAATCCATAAGAAGATATCAAAATACCACAGATGGATTAATATAGGCATTATAGCAGGGGTGGCCAAACTGTGGCTCGCGAGCCACATGTGGCTCTTTGAAGGATTATTTGTGGCTTTCCATAAATGTAGCTAAATTACTTTTAATTTTTGTGTTAAATGTCTTAAATTATTGACAAAAAATGTAAAAGACTAGGTGTAACATTAGGGCTTGTACAAGTAGACTCCGTATCACCGCTGCTATTAAATTTGGCCTTAGAATATGTAATAGCAAAGTATCATTTGAGCTGACAGGAGGATTTTCGAATCAAGGATCAAAACTATTGTTGACCTTTGCTGATGATTTAGAGCTGCTGCTCATTCTACAAGAGATTTGAGAGAGGTATTTTACAACTCAAGGAAGAAGCATGTAGTCTGGGCCTTGGAATAGTTAAAGAGAAGACGAAATACATACTACAAAATCCAAGACCAAGAGTTAGGCAGAACGTAACTAATAATGACCACAACTTCGAGGTAGTAAAAGAGTTTAAATATCTAGGGGCGGTAATCACAGATAACAGCCACATATAAAAAGCGGTCTCAACAAGGAAAGTCGCGTGGAATAAAGCAATATACTCCCTATCATCATGATTAAGATCCAAGTTGCCAAAAAGACAATCTAAATTTGGATTGTACATGCCAGTTATTCGCCCAATTATTACATACAGAAGTGAAACATGGATTCTATCTACATCAGCAGGATGTAAATATGCTGCTGGTTTTTGAAAGTAAAGGTCTCAGAATGATATTTGGCTCTCAAAGAGATGCGTTAATCGGAGAGTGGAGAAGGCGCTGCAATTCTGAATTGGTGACTGTATGGAACTGAAAACATCGTCAAAAATATAAATCGCATATAAATCGCATAATATAAAATATAATAATATCGCATATAATATGTAAGTATGTAGCTTATTGAATGTGAGAAGCCCGCAGTATTGCCATTTATGTCCCTATATCAAATCGAAACTAAACGTATCTAGTCTTCGTATAATATAGTCAAATTAGAAGGCACCTCATTTTACTGAATTACATTGTATTCTATACCTATTGAATATATACCCAGAAAATAATTAACAAAATAAAATTACAAATTTATTTTCTCGACAACGAGATCGTAAAAATTTATTTTTATTGCATTTTTTTAGTGTTGAATATCTCAATTTCTTTATCTTTATGTTGGCGTATGACAAAAACCACAATAATTTTAAAACCAGAGTTAATATAACTAACTCTATACACATTAGTTAATACACAAAAGGTTTTTGTACAACGCATTGATTTTTTAGAGTTGGTGTAATACATAATAGTGACACTGATGTATTGAAAAACTTATATTAGGCACAAGTTATCAATAATCAATAACAAATAAAATAAAATACGAGGTTTGTTCAAGTGAAGCATATCTTGGGTCCAGAAAAAAATTATTGATAAAAATATCTACAAATGAATAAAAGAGAGTGACGTACTCACAATCATTTATTGTAATACTCCGACGGTACCCGTTTAGTAGAATAGGTACCCTTTTCGGTTTCGTGCAAAGCTTCGATAATTGTTCTTTCAGAGTAGAGAGTGAAAATTAGATGTGAAAAAATGTTGCCTTGCCTCACTCCACGCATGATTTTCACATAGTCGGTGCGTTCACCTTCAACTCTGAGATTTGCAGTCTGATTCCAGTAAAGGTTTCTAATTATTTTCAAATCTTGGTTGGTAATTCCTGCTTCTTTTATTATTTGCATCATCTTGGCGTGCTGTACTCGATCAAACTCTTTCTCGTAGTCAACCAGACATGCGTGTACGTCGCAATTGACATATCTGGAATAAGACTTGTATAGAAAACAAAGCCTCTCTTGTACCAAGAGCATTTATGAACTGGAAATGGTTTAGGAAAATTTGATTTTTCACATTCTCGTATAGATTATCTTTAGAAACAATTTTAGGAGATGACTTATCAGGATTATCGTACGATATTCTTCGCATTTTTTGACTCCTGGTTTTTTTGGAAGTGCAATAACCTCAGACTTCAGCCATTTTTTTGGTATTTCTCCAGAGTTGTTTATGTTGTTGAGTATCTTTGTGATTATTGCTATTGATTCGTTGTCCATTAGTTTGAGTAGTTCTGCTTGTATATTATCGAGACCTGCTGCTTTGCCATCCTCTAGCAGTGTTATTGCAGAATAAACTTCCTGCTGTAATATTCTTGGTCCATCATTTACCCCCTCTTCTAGCTCAAAGGTGTTACCTCTTTGGTCTTTGGTTATCTTGTAGATTAGAAATTCGCTCAAGACAGAGAAAAAACATTCTTATATAATACAAAAAGAGGAGGCAAGATATGAATAAGAAAAAAGCAACACCTCAACACTTCAAAATATATGACTTAGTTTTGGTCAAAAGGGAAGAAAATAATAAATTTGATAGTCTGTATGTAGGTCAGTATATAGTGAATGGCCAAAACAAGAGAAGTGAAGAAGTAACGGAACGAACACTAGGAGGCAACAAAACATACTGGAGATATTATAGGCTTTGAAGGACAAGAACTTATCCAGAAATACACAATTGAAAATATACAGAGTTGCAATCAGAGCAGTAGTTACGTACGCAGCTGAGACAATGTGCCTCACGGAAAAAAATGAAGAAAAATTGAGAATAGGAAAATCCTCAGATGGATTATGGGCCCGATAAGAATGGACAACGGAGAATGAGAAGAAGAATGAACCATGAACTAAGAGACAAAATAAAGGGAGAAGATTTAGTTAGATTTATTAAAGCACAAAAGCTGAGATCGTTGGGACACATAGAGAGAAGGAAAAACGACCTACTGATTAAGAAGATCACCAGATGGAATCCAGAAACTTAAAGACCAAGGGGAAGGCCCAGAGAGTGGTGGGAGGACCATGTCATGAGAGATATCAAAATTCTGGAAGTGGGAAACTGGAGGGAACTATGCACATATCGAAATGAGTGGAAGAAAATTGTAACGAAAGCTAAGTCATACAACAAACTTTGACAATATACAAGTGGAATGCGAAGTGATTCACCGCAATAAGCGAATTCGAGAGCTCTAAGTAAGAGCGGCAAACATTCCACCCGGAATAAAAAGCCCTGATGATGATAATATGTAAGTCATTTTGAAATCACAGAAATAAATAATGTGAATTGTAAAATTAGGCTGGATGTACCTATAGCAAATTTTTGTTAACATTCATCAGTAAGTTTAGTTTAACGTGTAATTAGATAAGTAATTCATTAATTCTGTTTTCCTCTCAAAACGATTATTGAATTTTCTTAAATCGCTGCAACCTAGTAATTTATAATATATTGCTGTTTTTGCAAACATGGACATCTGCTTGTTAACCCATATTCTCTAACTGTCGCCTTACAATATTTTACTTCTTTCTGTAAATGGGAACCAGCCACAGGCGCTGCAATTATTTCCTCATAAACGAGGCCTGGAATCTCGCTAGATTGTGATTTTAGACTAGAAACTCAGATGTATACTATAACGGTATGCTATTAGGGAGTTTGAAATGTGATGCGACAAGCTCGTCACATTTTGGCTGCAAGCATGGGAGCTATGTTACCGAAACCCACGGTGACATTTTGTTATAAGTTTATTTCTGTTTTAGGCCATTACTCGATATGTAGTACAAGAAAATATTTATTTTTATCAGAAACTAAATAAAATAAAGAGTTTACTACGGCATATATACACAACTAAACTTATATGGAATCGTATTTCAAACCAATATTTATTTCTTTTGAAAAAACTTGTTATTGTTGCGAAGCATATAGGTTTTTATTGAAAATAAATAATCCCATAAAACAATCAGCTAACACAGTTCTATACGTTAGAGATTATTTGCTCTAACGACAAATTGATCGAAAATAAATAAACGAACTTTTACGTTCAAAAACGAAAATATACCCTATGCTGTGTTAGCGGACGTACAAAGGGGAAATATTATTGGTCTTGTGAAGAAAGGAATATCTGACAGGAACATAGCTTCAGTGGTAAATGTAACACAGGGTGTTGTGTCAAACACTTATGTTAGGTATCAGAAATTAGAAAAGCTTGTAAATAGACAAAGACAAAGTCACCAAAAAGTAACAACGGCTCGCCACGATCGCTTCATTACCCAATCAGCTAGAAGAAGCCTAACAATTTCTCATCTATAGCTCCAAAAGCAGCTTTTGAAAGCTACAGTTGTAACCGTTTCAGTGAAAACGATAAAAAAGTAGTTTGTGTGTATAGGACTATTTATACAGCAGGAGACAGTCACGGGTTCCCCAGTTATCTAGACAGTACAAGATTGATCGTCTAAATCGTCTTCAATACCAAAACTAGAACATTGGAAATTGAAAAAATTTGCAATTTTCAGACGAATCTAGAATTTTTGTAAAATCAGGAGCATGCTAACGCAAATTGAAGCTTGCATAAGGTTCAGGGGTGGTTTACACTGACTGCTAAAGAAAAACAAATAAATAAAAACAATTTAAACATTATTCGTTTTCAATTGAAATTTTTTATGCTATTGACTTTAAAAGACTTTAAAACAAGTAGTTTCAATTCATTATTTCCAGACTTATTGGTTTCTTTAATTTGTATGTATTGGGGATTAAATTGCTTTAAAACAAATATTGTTTGACTTAGATGTTTATTGCTTAACAGATGATTTCATACAGTGGCGGCTCGTGGCCTTAGAGACAGGGTCGGCAAGGTTTTTTTGTCTCCTCATATAGGTATACCATCAAACTAAAAGGCTTAAATCATCGTAGGAGATTTTGTTGTTTTTTGTTTTTTTTTATTTGATGTACTTGACGTTCTCTCTTGTTTCATGGTGTTTTCACAATACGTGTTGATTCTTTTGAGACAAGATAAATCCCGTTTATTTAAGGCAGAAATTGGTGGTAATAAGAAAATTGATGAACAGTTTGTTGTAATGGATTGCAGTACTTACTGCGTATAATTATACATATATATTTTGTAACTTATCCCACTTTCTGAAAATATTTGGATCGGCATAATTTTTAAGTACCTAACTTGTAATAATAAATATCTTGGAAATTCTTTGACGAAGGTAACTTTTAAATTTTGAATCGTCAAAGAGATCAAAAATTTGCAAATCTTCAAAATTCGAAAAACGGGTATCTATTTGCATATAATAGTAGGTATCCAAAATTTCAAGATATACCTACTCGTTTTTCAAGATATATGTCATGTCGTTGTCTTTTTTGGGATGGTTCGGAAATATCAAGCGAATCCAAAACGTCACTGCGTATATATTGGAAACTACTATCATTACGAACATCTCTGAGATTTTGCACCAGCTTTCGTATTCTATTTTTGGAATAAATAACGTCAGTTGACAGATTTTGAACAACAATGAATATCTTGGGCAAACTCTGTCTTAAAAATATTTAAAAGAATATTAAAAGAGTAATTAATTAATAAAGTTCTCAAACCGATTGCTTCACGCCACTTTCAAATAATAAAATCAAAAACTTCCAAAAGCTGTTCACGAAAATCTGCTACAGATACTAAAACTACCAGAGATAATCTGCTTAGATAAAACTAACCGAGATTTAAAATTTCATCGCGTCTGACAAACTGTTGGCTTTTTTTTCGAAACAAATTTGTTCCAAACCAGTAATCCGTTTAGGTGAGCTAAACTGGCAAGAAAAGACGATATGCTTTATTTTTTTACACGTATCATGCAAAACTAAATTCATTATATGCGCATAATAGTGAGTAAATAAAGCTTGTGATGCAATGCAATAGTTTTAACTTTTGCCTGGAGACCATTCAATTCACCACACATCACAGCAACGCCGTCATAAGATTGCCCCAGTTTGTCCTACCAATTTATTTTTGATATCAAAAAATTTTAATCTGTTCTTTAAAACACCAAAAATATATTTTGCCTTATTGCTTTTACTCACGTCTCTAAAACCTGAAAACCTATCATAAATATTACCACGTAACGCGTATCGAACAACAATAATTGATAATTGTGAATGACATGATAATCAGAAGTTTCATCTACTTCCAGCGAAAAGCAAATGGTTTTCTAAATCTCAGATTCAATAACGAGATTCAAAATGTAACTATTTTTTTATATGTATTAGTTCATTCTGTATTACGAATACACTTCGAATCAGAAAGTAAATATGTCTAAAACAATTTTATTAATTCTTTATAATTACTTTGATTTTTAACAAATGCTTCGATCCATCATGTCCACGAAATGATAATCCCTGACAACTTAAAAAATTACAATATCAACTAAACGACGTAAAACGGCGTGATTATTTTTGACAATTTCTGCCGATGCCTCCAAATGAAACACCGACCGGCAGATCGGTGATGTGCCGTACCTGCCGCTTAATGCCTACGGAGAGAATATATGTTCGCTTGCTCATCGACTTGTTATTTCGTTGAGTTTTACGTGTAATCGTCAAGCTACGGATGAGTTGGGCTCGGCTAGCCGAAAAGTCAGATGAATGGCTCGGATCATTCATTTTTTGAGAACTCTGTTATGCGCAGGGATCACTTAACGCTCGGATTGATCAACTCCTTTTAAAAACCATGAATAAAATTTAGTCTGTATTATCTAACAGATTTTTTTTACTTCACAGATACAAATATTAAAAAAATCTATATCTATAAATGTGTGGGTCGGCACTGCCGACCCTGCCGACCCTGAACGGCCGCCACTGATTTCATATAAGTTTGGCTGTGTGTATTATCTTAAGTGAAGGTTTGACCGTTACTTGATGGAAGTTCAATTTATCTAACAATAAAGCATTGAAGAACTTTTTGTTTTCAATACTTCCACAAAATTGATCAATCAAGTTGATCTTTCATAATTATACCAGTATTTTTTAATTTATCATTTTTCATACATTCCTATATCTATATAGATAGCTTAAGGTCTTTATTTTGAACATATATAATTGGAAATTGTTCATGATTATTCAAAAGAATGATTATGATCTAGCTAGACGGTGAAGTGCGTATGTAGAATCTGTTTCTCTATTAACACCCCTTTTGGGTTCTGCTATATGTTTGATAAATGTTCTGCCGGTTTGATCGATGTAGGTTTATTGAACAGTCACCAAATGTCATTTTGTATATCGTATCTCTGTAATTGTTCTTGTAGTTCTTATTGTTCTTAATGCATTTGCTTATGTTGTTGTTTGTTGCGAAAGTTGGTGATATTCCTTTCTTTTTTATTTTTTTGATTATTTTTGTTGATATCTTACCTGTATATGTAATACAGCGGAAAATACTGGGACTTTTTTATAAGAATCTTCAGAATAATTTCATTTGACGTAAAAAGTCTTTTTCCTAGTATTCCTTCTGCAGAAACTTTTAGTCTAATAAAAAATCTTTTAGGCCATAGTACTACAAATCCAATCACTATACATACAATTTTTCATTTTTTGAAATTTGCATAAATCAGGACTATGTACTTTGAATTTAATAATCAAATGTATATAAAAGTATTAAGTACAATGTAGAGCGTCGATTATCCGAACTAATTGGGGGACATGGGCGTTCGGAAAACCGATTTGTTCGGATAATCGAACTACACTCGCGATCATAAAAACGGGTCACTCGATGAATAATTCAAGTTGGATGTCTCGAATTTTCTAAACCTGTTGTCCGATTTGAGTGATTTTTTTAGTATGTTATAGCCTTATTCTTTAACAATATCGCCATATTAATATTGTTGCTAGACAGGTAAATTGTCATTGTATACCGGGTGTAAACATCATACTGTGTTTATTCCTCAAAGTTTGAAACACCCCGTGGAATGTTTTAGCATAGATAAAATATTGAAATTAAAACTCGATTGTAGCCCTAGGCTTTCTTAACCTTTTCTTTTTTGATTTGTTTGTTTATGTTGGATAATAAAAAAGTTAGGCACCTTAACAACTAACCATGTTCTTCATCAATACAGGGTGTTTCTGAATAAGTGATACAAACTTTAAGGGGCAATTCTGCATGAAAAAATAATGACCGTTTGCTTTATAAACGTATGACCGCAAATTCTTTTTAACCGTTACCCATAGAAAAATTATTTTTCCATATTTAGAAAGACTAAATTTTTATACACATTTAGAAAGAAAAACAATTGTCCTACGACAATTAGGGACAAAGTTAGCCCCCTTTTTTTTAATTCACGGCAGCTTTGTTTATAACAATTAAGAAATAAAATTAGCCGCATTTGAAAGAAACTACTTCAAAGTTTTAACGAACCAAGTATAAAAAAAATTTCCTTTCAAGGAAATCGTCCACAAAGCTTAAAAATGTGGCCCTTAAAATCGGCCGGCGTTGAAACTTGGGATATCGATGAGAGGGGGGAAGGAGCTGTTAACTGTATCTCTGGTTCTCGATTATGTATTTCGTTGTTTCTTTTTTTAATTTATATGTACTTTTTACGTATATTACGAATATGCGTTATTTAAATAAACTAATTGTTTTATACACCATCAAATTTGTTTAATCAATTTTTTTCAATTTTTTTAATAATATTTGATGTAACTTTTATTGCAAAACGTACATATTAGTTATACAGGGCGTAACTAAAATACAGGTCATAAATTAAATCACATATTCTGGGACCAAAAATAGATCGATTGGTCCTAACTTACCTTAATACAAATGTGCACATAAAAAAATTTATAGCCCTTTGAAGTTACAAAATGAAAATCGATTTTTTCCAATATATCGAAAACTATTAGAGATTTTTTATTGAAAATGGACATGTTTCATTCTAATTATAGGAACATCTCAAAGAAAAATTATAGTGAAATTTTTGCATCCCATAAAAATTTTATGGGGGTTTTGTTCCCTTAAACCCCCCAAACTTTTGTGTACAACCCAATTAAATTATTATTGTGGTACCATTAGTTAAACTCACTGTTTTTAAAACTATTTTGTCTCTTAGTATTTTTTCGATAAGGCAGTTTTTATCGAGTTGCGGCTTCTTTTTTAATATGTTTACATAAAAATTTTATGGGGGTTTGTTCCTTTACACCCCCCAAATGTTTGTGTACGTTCCAATTGAACTATTACTGCGGTACCATTAGTTAAACACAGTGTTTCTAAAACTTTTTTGTCTCTTAGTATTTTTTCGATAAGGCACCTTTTATCAAGATGTGGCTTCTTTTTTAATATGGTTCAAAATATGCCTAAAAATGTAAATTATAAATAATAAATTTTGATACGATTACCAAGTCTTCATAATCGTACTTAACCATATTATACAAATATGTGGTGGATTTGACGAATATTTAAAATATATCAATAAAAACTGAGTTTTCGAAAAAGTATTAAGAGGCAAAAAAGTTTTAAAAACATTGTGTTTAACTAATATTACCACATTAATAATTTAATTGGAACGAACACAAAAGTTTGGGGGGTTTAAAGGAACAAAACCCCCATAAAATTTTTATGGGGTGTCAAAATTTTACTATATTTTTTTTTGTAAGATGCTACTGCCATAAAAATACCACATGTCTATTTTCAATAAAAAATCTTTTCTATATATTGGACAAAATCGATTTTCATTTTGTAAATTCAAAGAGTTGTAACTTTTTTTATGTGCATATTTATACTAAGGTAAGTTAGGTTCAATCGAACTATTTTTGGTTCCAGAATATGCGATTAAATTTATTACCTGTATTTTTGTTACACCCTGTAATTATTATATTACTAATCCTATTCAATTATTCCTAAATCTAAAATTGGCTTATAATATTAAATTGAAAATAAAAAATCTCAAATAAACTAGGATTTATTTCTTTATAAACATGGTACTAGATAAACGAAAAATGAAATGTAACAAAATTAGAGAGAGGATAAAAAGGACAAAATTATTTTCAGAAATTTTCTACAATATTGTAATAATTGTATCTTACAACATTGAAAGTTATAATTTTAAGATTGCAAAAAAACAAAAATTAAGATATTTCATACATTTTGGTATGATAGCAAGACTATTAAAATAAAATTAAAGGAGGTTTATCTAGGAATACTTGTATTTTTATGAAAAACGTAACAATTATCAGTTACCCATTTATTATAAGTTTTTGTAAAGTCAAGTGCATATGATCCACTCCTATAATTGCCAACAAAGTCATCCTAAAAATATCGTAAAAGAATTTCCAAAAATTGTTTACACAATTTACATAGTTAATTAAATAACCATTTTATTAACAAAAAACATATCCGTAACGTACGCAAACAGTACATGCAGATAAAAAAAGAAACTCCAACATAGATAATAGAGAAAAATTGAGGTTTTGATAATCTAAGTCCATAAACTATTTATATCTCTGTACTAACAAGTACTCGGTGCAACCAGTTCTGCAAGAGCAGATAGTTTATTTTAATAAAATATCTGATATAAAGAAGATCTGTTGATCAGATCGGCACTAACGGTTCTTAGCTTAATTTCCAACCCCAATCAATTACGTTTATCTCTTTTTTGGTGGTTCTGTAACTTCAGTTTTTCATTCATCTAATAGCATGTTTACTAAAAAATAAAACCTAGTTTATTTGAGATTTTCTGATTTCCATAGACCAATACTACTTTTAGAAACCATCGAATGGGATAATTTGTTTTTTCAGACTTTAAATTATTACTAAGTTTAATAAAAAACTATGTATTATTACATTATTCATAAATATGTATGTTTTGTGATTAAGATTACTTCAAATATTATTAAAAAAAATTGAAAAAAAAATTGTTTAAACAAATTTGATGGTGTATATAACAATTAATTTATTTAAATAATGCATACTCGTACTGTACGCAAAAAGTACATACAAATTAAAAAAGAAACGTCGAAATTCATAGGCGAGAACAAGAGATACAGCTAACATTTCCTTCCCCCTTCTCATCGATCTCCCAAGTTTCGAGGCCGGCCGATTTTAAGGGTCACATTTTGAAGCTTTGTGGACGATTTGTTTGAAAGTATATATTTTTTATATTTGGTACATTAAGGGCCGGTTGTTCGAACGCTAATCAAAACTGATCATTATCAAATATTTAATTACAATTATATTTGATTAAGCTTACTTCTGACAGATGTCGCATTTTGAGGTTATGTTGACTGATTTATTTTATTATTTTGGTTTTAATTTAAAATAAAACATAATTAAACTCTTTCTGATGTTAATTTCTTGTTTTTACTTACAAATCAATAATAATAATAAGCAATTTTTAATAATTTAAGAGCTGCGGCTATATTTTAATTACTGTTTTACCTACAATCAATAACTGATTAGTGTTTTACGTGTATTTTTCATGTCGCGATTTGATTCCCATCAAGAAAATTGATTACAATAAATGATTGATTATAATCAACTTCTTGATTAGCGTTCGAACAACCGGCCCTAAACTCTGAAGTATGTTCTTTCCAATGTGTTTGATTTCGTAATTGTTATAAAGAAAGCTGCTGTGAATTAAAAAATGGGGGGCGGCAACTTCGTCGCTAATGTCCTAGGACAATTTTTTCTTTTTTAAATTTGTATAAAAATTCAGTCTTTCGAAATGTGAAAACATAATTTTTCTACGGGTAATGGTTAAAAAGTTATTCTAATTGTTTATAAGCAAAAAATCGACATGTTCTTGCAAAATAATTTTGCGATACTTAGAATTATTTTTTGTCATTCTTTTTTAATTAAGTTATTAGTATAAATCTTCTTCTTTCATAAACTATCCAAAGTGTTACTGTAACTACATCATTTTCTGACTTATAGTGTTACAAAAAAAATTATTTTGGGAAAATCAAATTAAGTAACTTTTAAACTATTTGACCAATTGTTATGAAATTTAGTGTATAATTTAAGCACCAGAAGTCCCAGCATTCTGTGTAATAAGAAGATTTTAAGTTTATTTTTACATAAGTTTTAAATATTTATAAGAACTCAAAATTTATGAATTATTTTGCAATTTTCTAAGCAACCAATAAGGATAGACATATTCAGCGGGAGCCATATTGAACTTTTTTATATGGTTTATGAGTTTCTTACTTCCAAATTTGTTTAAAATGCTTAGCCATTTGGCAATAAACAAAAAAAGCGAAAATTTAGCGTTTTTTGATCTTCAATTGTTTGTAACTATGTATATCATCAAAATCGGCTGCAGGAAACATATAGGTGATTATAAACACTACTCAAAAAATTTGGTGTCGGCCTGGAGGGGGTTGTGTCACCAACATGCTATTATTTTCCTTATTTCTCTGAACTATCAATCTATTCAGTTAAAAACTTTAAAGTGTAGACACACAGTAAAATACATCACTCGAAAAAGACACTTTGCCGAAAAAGCTGCAGTGATATTAACTTATACTCAATTTTGAGAAATTATTGAAAAGAAAAGTTTTTCAGTGTTTTATTTGTTAGTGAAGCGTCTAATGTCTTCTGATTGATGATTTTGGTCGCTGGGTTCAATTAATTACGTAGTAAAGACAATGGACTGTTTAGATTTGTAGAGATAAGATATATGTTACACTTAGTATAGCAAAAATGAATAAATGTGTGTGTTTATACGCAAATGTGTGAAGAAATGTATCTGGCTGTATTCATAAATTGTATCAATGTTAGAGAAAATATCGCACCTACCTTTAAAATGGGTGTAATTGGCCGGTATCTCCAGGAGTGGACAGCATTTCCGTGACGGGACGGCCACCCGGGTGGTGAACTAGGCAAATATGTCTCGTTCAACGTAGAATTTCGTACTGACTCTTTGTCGTCTTTTGCGGGGCCGAGGTAACAGCCCTTAGCTTGGGTCATAAATTATTGACGCATGTGGTGCTTTGAAAGGCATTAGTGTCAAAGATGCCTTTGTGTTAAAAGTAAAAGTGCGTTTTCTCTGAATATCTGCTCAAAATATCCAGCCAGTCATTTTACAGGGCGGTGTTGAAAAATACAAAATATATGGTGAATATCAAATAAGATTATAGGTTTTAAAAGAAATTAATCGCATTACATAATTAAATAGTCATAGAGCAAATATAAAACACTGATATTGAAATGCATGGCATACTTTCCCAAACAGTTAGATATATTACGATCTTTTTTGCGTCGTAGATATATCATGATGGAAAATATAAATTTTCTGTAAATTTTTCACTTTATTTCTTTGAACGTGCAGATATGTTAAAATTTAAAAGAATAAGATGCTTTTAAAGGAAAAAAATGTACACATGAATGTCGATAATGTAAAAAATATTGAAACTTTTGAACACTAATATAAAATTGTAAAAAGCCTTAAATGAAAAAAAAGCAAGATATAAGGATCTTCAAAATAAACTTAAAATTGTACGTATTTGAGAGAGTATAGCAAGTATGTAAAATTTAAATATATAAGATGTTATTAAAAAAATGTATACTTAGAAATATCGATATAATGTAAAACATATTGATATGACTTTAAATATCAATATAAACTTATAAAAAGCCTGAAATAAAAAATAGCTAAATATAATGATTTTCAAAAGAAACAATGGTAAGTATATTTTATGAAGGATTATAGGAATTTCCCCTTTTCTGCAATATCTTTTTATGTTTTCATTCAAAAGTTATTTGAGCTTAAGTTGTTCAGTTTGCATATTTTTAACTTAGAAGAGTGTTTACATACGTCTGTCATCATAGAAACCTAGATTATATTCTAGATAGCCATTCGTATCAGCATCATCATCATCATCGTCATCATTTGGCTCTACAACTATATGTGAGTCTTGTACGCTTTTACTATTTCCCTCCATTGTTGTCGGTCCTGAGCAGCTATTTCCCATTGCTGTCCTCCCATTTTGCGTAGATCACTAGCTACTGCGTCCTTCTATCTCTTTCTTTTGCGACCAACTGACCTTTTTCCATCGGGCCTTTCCGAGAATGTGGCGTTCAGATGTCTTTCGTCACTTGATCTTATCACGTGACCCGCCCATCGTATTCTGTTTACATTAATGTAGCGTACTATATTTTCATCTCCATATATTGTCTGGAGTTCATCATTGTGTCTTCTTCTCCATTCTCCTGTTGTCTCTTCTCTGCAAGGCCCATAGATAGTCCGCAGTATCTTTCTTTCAAGTACCATTAATCTTGTCGTTTCCCGCTGATTCAGAGTCCGTGTTTCGCTTCCATACATTATTGTGGGACGAATTATTGTCTTATATACTTTTATTTTTGCTGGTCTTATTTTATTTCTGCTGGCTGCCACGTCCTTTTCATATTTATTTTCAGATGTTATAATCGCTCCCAGGTACTTAAATTCTTTGACGACTTCAAAATTGTATTCATTAATTGTTACGTTTTGTCTAACCCTTGTTCTTGGGTTCTTCGTAACCACCATCTACTTGGTCTTGTCCTCGTTGACCTTAAGACCAACTTCCTTGGCTTCTCGAATAGGGTGAAAACATCTTTTGCATCTCTGGTTGATTGTTCAATTGTATCCACGTCATCCGCAAAGGCTAATAGTATTTTTTATCCTTGGGCGGCAAATCCGTTTGTCAGTTGTGGCTGAGCTTTCTTTACTGCATGTTCCAGTGCGAAGTTAAACAGCAGGGGGACGAGAGGATCTCCATGTCTAAGCCCGGTGTCAATGAGGAATTCCTCGGACGTGGTGCTACCAATTCTGATCCGTTCGGAAGCGTTCTCCGTACTGACCTGTGCTAATCGTACCAGCTTTCCAGATACTCCCATTTCTACGATAGTCTCTTACAATGCTTCTCTGCTAACAGAATCGTAAACTTGTTTGAAGTCCACGAAGATTTGGTGTACATCGCGGTTGAATTCCCAGTTTTTTTTAACACCTGGCGTAGGACGAAGATCTGGTCTATGGTCGACCTTCCTGGTCTGAATCCGCTTTGGTAGTCGCCTATTATTTCCTCTGCGTATGGAGTTAGTCTTCTAAACAGTATTATGGATATAATCTTGTATGTTGTATTAATTAACGATATTCGTCTATAGTTCATTCGTCTAGTTCATTCATAACCATTTGTATAACTGAACAAAATTCGTACCTACTTACTTATTGTTCCAATGGAAGGAACAGATTATTGTTAAAATAAATGAAGTTCTAAAAGAAAGATTTTACCTCTATACAGGGTGTACAGAAACTCTCCTGACAAACGAAGACCAGAGATTCCTAAGACAACTTTAAGACGATTTAACTCATTCACCTAGTTTGAAAATGCTAAGGGAGCTCTTTGCTCTTTGAAGATGGCGCCTTGTAATCATTTTTTTAAGTACCTCCAGAACGCTTCTGTTTAGAAAAACGAAAACTGGTATAGTTATTTATCTTCCAGAGATAAATCGATTCCATCAATTGCGAATTTCTAGTACCGGTCATAGGTATCCGTTATGGGTAGGGCAACTGTTATTTTATCGCATAACCTTTTTGTCTTTAAATGTGAAGCATTTTTGACACTGGATTATTAAATTGTGAGGTATTCTAGTACTTAAAAGTACTCTTGCTTTAAGTCGGTAGTATGCACCGTTTTCTAGAAAAATCGATTTGAATTTTTTGTAAGAAAATCGTTTATTAAACTTTATTTTTTTTTGAAGTTATACTTCTTTAGACGCGATTGAGATTGAGGGTGAATTTATATTGAACTGCGCGCATGCGCACACCGACAGTATGGTATTAGTCGTTATACGGGCTCTGATTGGGTGTTGAAATGATCTGTCAATAATAAATAATTGTTCAATATGAAGGTAAACACAAGTATAATATATTAGTTTTATTGTTGTGAGGACAGAAACAAAAAAGTTTATAATAATTGTAGTGACTTTTAAATAGTTTTTAAAGCAACAGGTACGTAATAATTGTAAATGTATCATAGGTACCTACCTATTTGAACCTACCAAAATACATAGTATGTAATACTTTTATTTACATAATTTGATTACCATCAAAATTTCTATCAATAGTCACCTAATATATTGTTTTCTTGCTCTATGTTTTGTTGTATTTTTTCAATTCTAAATCATTTCAATTCAAAATCAAAATAATTTGATTTATGTAATTCAAAAATGTCAAAAGTTTAATCCGTTTAGTTAGTCGATCTTCGCACATAATGACACGTTGTCTCCGTGGCGAAGCGTTTAATGCGAATGAACCCCAATATAACGCCAATATCAACTGCGCTGATAAGTTGGTTCGAATCCCAATAGAAACTTTTATTTTTTTATTTTTTTATACATTTTATGATTGTAAGTATATTTATTATGTAATTTTATTTTCAGAAAATACGTATTTAGTTAAAAATTTTTCCGACAATTAATGTTCAGAAATCATTTGTGGCATTTTTAATGTGTTTGTGTGTGGTTTATTCTTTTATTATTTTAATTTTTGGCACTGTTTTAATAAAAATGTTTGAGAAGTAGTAAGTATAAATTAGTTTAATATTTAAATAAAATATAAATAAAAAGTATATTAATTTCGTTTATAATCATATAATCATATAATAGAAGTATAACTTCTTACGTGCGTACAAAGTACACACACATTCTTTTTTTCAAAATTAACTGTGTATCCTACCGACTTAAATTAAGAACATCTGTTAGTAATAGAATAGCTTACAATTTAATAATCCAGTATCAAAAACTCCTAAAGTTAAAGACAAAAAATGATGCTATGATATAGCCGTAAACCTACCCAAAACGGACGAATATGACCAGTAATAGAAATTAGCAATTGATGAAATCGATTCGTTATGTCGAAAATTTAATTTTGGTATAGTGGGTCGCTCGAAACTTGCAATGAGTATCATCTGAGTTTTCTCAAATGAAACATTCTGTGTTGTAGTAGATATTGTAATCAAATACTGTTTGGCTTGAGTCCAACATTAATTGCAACACCAACTAGTTAAAATTGTATTAGGTTCGCCATAAAATTATTAAATCAAAATTAGTTTGAAAAAAGTACATAATAATTTAAACTAATTTGTAATAAGTAATATGATTGTTAATATTGGATAAGATATAAAATATCTAAGTAGTTAAAATTGTTGGTGTGTAAAATACGGAGTGCGGCAAAATAAACAGTACCTACTGAAATACGTATGCCTCAAATTGTTCAAGCAATCTATATAGTGTAATAGGTAAGATTTGTAGCTTTCTTTGGGTTGTTCTTCTTTAATATTAGGCCGGCAGCTGGTGTTTTCTTGTAATTAAGTATGTAGTTAAAAATATTTATTTATACTTAGGTAAATACCGTTAAAGCAGGACATAATATTGTATGTGTTAAAATTAATTTTATCAATTTTTTAATAACATTTAACCTCGCAGGGACCTCCCTCTTACCGCATGCTTGCATTAATAACTGATGTAGAATAGCTTTTATAATTAATCTTGTTATTGTTAGAATTACTGATACTAAAAGAACTTTATAAAAACACAGTTAGATCTAAAATTACTTTAGGTATACAGTTCAAAACTTTTAAAATTCAGCACAAAATGCAAGCATGTCCCCGCTCTTTTTTTTATTAAAAATACAAAATATAAAAATATTTTTTTAACCGAGTCTTTTCATTAGTACACTTATGCTTGGAAAATGAATTGCACAACACAACAATTAAAATACTGATACACTTAACTCATTTTCTCCTTCTTCCGTATTTTCTTCGTCACTATCATCGCCCAATTCAATATTAAATTTATTTCCATCATTAATGTGGAAGTGCCCAATCTTCTTATAATATTCTTCCACTTTGATCACTTTGGCGATTATTTTCTGCCAGTCTACTTTGGTAATATTGGCTACTTCTTTTTTAATTATCTCAATTACCTTTTGTCAAATTTAGGAAATTTATTTGAACGCCTTATACTTGGTTTTAATTGTCCCCAATTTAACTCAATAGGATTGAAAACACAAAAGAAGGGGGAAGTCTCAATATAGTGTGTCCATGCTTTTCGGCAATACTCTCTAGAGCGTATAATTTTCTAAATTGCTTCGTGTGTAGAACTTCAATAAGTTGTTTTTTTGTGTAAAAATCTTCGAAATACAAATCATTTTCCATTAAAAAATTTTGCAGGTCAGCTTTCTTTGAAGATGTATTTGGTATTTTAGTGAGCTGTCGGGAATGATAGGAAGCGTTGTCAAGCACTATTACGCTGTTTTTCTCCAAGTTTGGGATCAGCGAGTTTTCAAACCAATCTTCAAAAATGTCAGCTTCCATATTCTTGTGGTAGTCAACGTTACAATCTTCCATTTTCTTTCCACATAATTTTAACCCGGCACCTGCCACGTGGCTTTGCAAGGCGTCCCCTGCTTTCAGCACCCCTGAAAAATTTTCTGTGATCTACTTGTTTTAAAAACAAAATAATGTGTTGAGTAACACAAGCATATAAATAAACATGTTTTATTAACCTATTAGCCACTAATATGTTATAAAAGTTAAAAATAAAATGAAAAAGGTGTTATAAGCAAATTAGCAAGTACCAAGCCATAATAAATGAAGTCAAGTAAAATATCTAAAAAAGTTAAGATTTAGTGAGTATAGAGTCTATATTAATAATTTAAATCAGTTATTTCAATAAAAAATGTAAATTTGACCTGTTTATCAAAAATACAAAAAAAAAAACTTTTTAAAACTTAAAGTGCCATATGATGACACCCAATTCGACTTTAGAGCTATAAGTTCAGAATGACACTAAATAACCACTTCAAACACTAACACATATATGCTATATAATATTATAGAAAGCTACTATGACGCACAGCTCGGTTACCAAACTTGAAATACCAAATATTTGATAAAAATGTGTTATGGGGTGCTGGTAGCACCCCACGTGGCAGGTGCCGGGTTAAAGCATTCGGAACACTTCCCTCACTTCCTCCGCAATGTACAATAATTAGTCGCGAGCCTTTATTTGCAGGCATTTCTGGTATGCACATGCTTGAACCATCTGTCCATCCTTTCTTTACTGTATCGTGGGTATCATACCAAGTTTCATCTAAATAATAAATTCTCCTATTTTCTTGCCTATATTTAGTAATTTCTTCTAGGTACATATTACGTCTGTTGACTATTCTTTGGCTTTCCATAATTGCTTGACGTTTATTTATTTTTTTGAACTTAAAGCCCATTTTTTTATCTAATTTTGAAGAGTTTTCTCACAGCAGTTCATATTTCGACCGGTTGTTTCCAATTTCTTTCTTATTATTTCTATTGTAGGTATTTCATTGCTTTTGTAGCAGTCATATATTGTGGTTTTCAATAGTTTTACAAGTGAAGGATTTAAAGGTCTTGAAAATTTGTAGTCACATCGTTTCTTGCGATGATAATGTTCATTTTTAACTATTTTATATACAGTAGAAAGTGGAATTTCTGTTAAATCGGAGGTGGCTTGTGCCAATAGTGTTTCATCGAAGCCGAATTTCGTACGTAGATTTTTGTATACATTCAAACACACTTGCTGTGTTTCTGCATTTAAATGCATTCGAATCTTCTTTACGAGCTCTTTTTTTTTAGTAATTACATTCACACTAGCACTGGCAATTTCTACAATATCAGCGTTATCGTACGCGATATTTACATTATCTCACGGGCGCCACATCACTATTCACATTAATTAAATTACAATAATCAACACTTGACACTCTCCAAACGAAATACTAAACCAATATTCAAAATAATTACAGCAAACAAAACACTCGTATCACTTAACACACGTACACTCCAGTACTAATACACTGCTAGACTACCGAACTAAAACTAATGTTTTGCACGAAACTTGTGAATAGATATGCGGGAGGTCTGGCCGTAAAAACACAGATGCTTTCAAAGGGCCGCTTCTTAAACGTTTGACCTAACATCTATATTTGAAGAATATCATTTCACCGGCTTAAAGCTATTCTACAGTATTTTTTACTTGGACATATATGGCAGGCACCGAAACGTCCTAAATGGTTTCCGAACGTCGTTATAACGTAGGTGAATGTCGTGATTATTAATGCTTTACAATGGTTCTCAGTTTTGCAGAAAAATTTTTTATGTTGGAATACTGTTTTCGGTCCTACGGAAAGAGCCATGAAAATGGTCCAAGCTTAAAATCAACTGTGGTTTCAGCAGGACGGGACAACCTGTCAAACTGCCAGGGACTCTCTTCCAACACTGCGCGATCATTTTGGGAGTTGCAACTCACCAGAACTAACGCCACCAGATGGGTACATATGGGGAATGCTGAAGGAGTCAGACAGATCCACCGTCTGGCATTCCGGAATTGCGGACTAGAATTTTTTCGTGCCAATGGCAGTGGTGGATCTAGAAATTTGCCTTGGGAGGGGAAATTTACCTTTGTGGAACTTCCAATGGAAAACCAACCAAAAGACATAAAAAAGATAAACTCAGATTACATAAAAGACATATATAAGAACTTATAGGCATTACGTTCCCTTAATTTTCCTAACTAGCGTGTTTATTGGGTTGAATTTGTCTTTCTGTGATTTCGGTTTCAAGTCAGCTAATATAGTTTTGTGTTTGAAAAAATTTTTAATCTTTAATTTCGACCTTGTAAGGAGGGGGGTTAATTTACTCATTTTCCCTCCCCGTAGATCCGCCACTGGCCAGAGGGCATCTTTAAAATCTGTTTTATCGGGAACGTGCGTCGTCGTGAATAATGTTTGCAAGGCTATATCATGTATTCTAGATATATAAATAATCATAAACATTTTAATATTCATTATAGTACTGTTTATTTTGTTGCATACTGTATTATCAAGAACAAAAAACCGCTAATCGCTGTAAAAAGGGTGGTGCACACCATATTACAACTACAAAAGAGCTGATATAAGAAATGTCTTTTTATTTTGATGGAAAATAAAATTAAAATAAAAATGTTTTAAAATAAAAACTAGAATTTTATTTTCCATCAAAATAAGTCATCAATTTTTCCATATTAGCTCTTTTGTAGCGGGGATATTTTGTGTGTTACTCATTTTTGGGGAGTTTAGCGGTTTTCTTATTCTTGTATGATATTGACTATAACAGCACATTTTTGGCCGTTTTTATTTCGTTCTATTAAAAAAATCATTATTAAAAACATATTAATGAAAGGATACTGTATTAGTGGTTTTATTATACAATTTAAATCGCAATTAATTTAATTTATCTTTCCGAACTTTTTAAAACAATCCGGTCGTTTTAGGCAATCATTAATAACTCCTAAATTTCCGAATTTAAATACAATCGAAATGAAGCCAGATAAGAAACTTATTCCCCAGGTAGATAAACTCAAAGCGGTTTCCGATTCTGGTGGTCTATATTAAATAATACCCTCATTTACATATCGGAAGAATAAAGTACATTTTTCCCTTTTTTCATCACGCAAGATTTCGTGAGGAAAATGACATCGGCGACAATGCGGACCGAGTATCTTCTTGAATCATCTTTAGTGCTTCTGAAGTATAAACTTGTCGACAAAAATATTGCTTTTTTTACTTAAATCCAGGGGTGTATCAATTCACCTAGCTAGGGAGGTACGGTAAATTTAATTACTGAATATGCTGCTTCCTCTATGTTCTATGTCTCCGTACGGAAGACGACGTGATATTAAAAAAAATTCTTCACAGGAATACATAGGGCCATGAACACTACAATCTAAAAATAATGTGAATTACACAGGATGCCTCAGAAATAGTGGTGTATCAAAGTTATATTTTTTCTTATGGAACACCCTATACCTGATGAAATTTTTGAATTGCCCTTTAAAAATAAGCTATACTTTTGTAAGGGTCCCCTATACCTAAATACAGGGTGTTTTGATTTATTTCGATTTTTATAAAAATGTAAGCTAGCAAAATATTAGATTGTTCTATTAACAAATTCAAGCTGTAATAACGTACTTATTTTACATGAAACACCCTGTCTTTTATTAGTGTATTATGTATGTGGAAAATTTACTTACCTTTCAATCTATATTAGGGTTTCCTATACCTATCTTTGTACAGGGTGGTCAAAATATTAGATTGCTCTATTAACAAATTCAAACTGTAATAACGTACTTATTTTAAATGAAACACGCTGTATTTTATATATTATTAGTAGGGAGCGGATTTTATGCTAAATTCATATTGCATGCTTCTTTCGCATATTTGAGAACTTTACTAAATTTTGCATATTTTTAAAGAAACATGCATATTTTGTGCCTATTAAAAAACATTTTTTAAGGGGTCATATACGTTTCTCGAGCTTAAAAAGTAGTCTAAATGTAATGATAAATTGTACGAAAACTATTGGGCTAATTGATTTCATTTTTTTTAATTTTAAAGGTGGACATAAAACATATGTTAAAAGTTAAAAAATAATTAAAAACATGGCGGCTGCGTCCAGTGGCGTAGAACGTGTTTTTTTTTTCAGGTCAAACGGTGGGCATGATAACTGCTTAACCGTTCGTCCGATTAACTTCATTTTTGGCATACATATTCTAAATTAGATTCACTATCGTGTGACGAGAGCTTTTTTGATTAAATTTAACCATTTTCGAATAGCAATAAAAAAATAGACTATTTTTTTGGTGAGAATTACGACTTTTTTTTTAAATTTCGACCAATTCCGTAATCTTTTTTTTTTTCTTAAATTCCTCTCGTCACACCGGAACTATTACTCTAAAAAATGATAACAAATAAACAAATTTGTTTCAGATAAATATTACGAGCTGAATCATGCCCACCGTTTGGCCTGAAAAAAAAAACACGTTCTACGCCACTGGACGCAGCCGCCATGTTTTTAATTTTTTTTTAACTTTTAACATATGTTTTATGCTCCTTAAGCCAAGCCGCACACCAAAGAAACATGAAACGAAAAACATGAAACATGAAACGAAAAACATGTTTCATGAAAAGAAAACACTGCTAAAAAAATCTCAAAGTCCGCCTACTAATGAAACGAGTGTGATTCATGCTCATGACACATTTTTATTTTCGGAGAGTTTCATAAATGGCCGGACGTATATTTGTTTAGCAGTGGTTTATTTCCATGAAACGTAATTTACGTTTCATGTTTCTTTGATGTGCGGCCGGGCTAAGAGTCCACCTTTAAAATTAAAAAAAAAAATGAAATCAATTAGCTCAATAGTTTTCGTACAATTTATCATTACATTTAGACTACTTTTTAAGCTCGAGAAACGTATATGACCCCTTAAGTCCAAAAAAAATTTAAAATTTTTTAATTTGACACAAAATATTTCCCCGCACAGGCTGTCGTATCTATTAATTCGAGAACTACCTGAAGAGGACGGCTCATTCACTGCCTTTCATTTTTTCTTAGAAAATACCCGATCTTTACACAAAGTACTTATAGTGCTTATAGTAACCCGTTATAAAATGTTTGTAGGATGTTAAGATGAAAGATGGTTTACCCGGAAATCCGAATTTTATTTACTTTTATTATATTAAATTTAGTAAGTACCTATAATTCTGGTGATTCTTTTAAATCCTCTATTGTTAAGAGAATTTACACCTTTAACCACAGTTTTACGATTTTCTAACAGAAATTAACAAGTTATTTTAAATACGCCCCAATTACTTCTATTGATGTTGCAAGGAGTTTTTCAAGTTATAAAAATATTTTATGTAATCAAAGAATATGTTTCCTCGTAAAGAATTTGGGAAAACACATTGTAGTGAATTATAATCGAAGATAATAATATATTTACAGTGATATTGTTGTTTTATTTTAAATAGGTAACTATTGGTAGCAGTTTTTGTAAAAACTGTGAATAAATTGAATATGTTATAAAAAAAAATGATTTTATTTGAAAGATAATAAATAAGATTGACGGCCCCCTATAAAATAACCCCTTAGAATAGAATAGAACAGAAAATTTGTGGTTTCTCGAAATGCGCATTTTTTGAATTTTTGTGCATATCTTGCGCATATTTCGTAATTTTTTACCGCATATATATGCGCATATTTCATCAAAATTGATCGCATATAAATCCGCTCCCTAATTATTAGTATATCGTGTGAAGAATTTACTTAGCTTTTAATCGCTACTAGGATTTTTTATACCTATCCTTTCGTTTTTGAATATTTTTTGATTAATTTGCTTATGTTGGATAATAAAAAATTTATTTATAGTTTACACCCTTATATATCTAGTAGCCGATTTTTTTTTTAGTTTTTGCCTCGTTTAAAGGCACTTATTATGTCACAGTAACGTTAATTACCAGTGGCGGACCCAGAATAGGTGGATTAAAATTAAAACATCAAAATAAAAGTTAAATAGATAAATAAAAAATATAAATCAAAATAAATGTAAAAATGAAAGTGTAGACTATTCCGTGACCTGAGATATACATAGTAGAATAGTGTAATAGACCAGGGCGCATTTGTAAAAATATTAGTGTTATTATTTACACGAGGAAAGCAACCAGTCCAACACTATTTTGTATTCATTGTTGCTTGATATTTATCGCGATATGAAAGAGGTTTGCTTGATTAGTGCAAAAACTGAAGGCTTGTAGTTTGTGAAAAAGGCAAAAGAAGTAAGTTGCTCTACAATCAACGGCTCGCCAGTTGCTACTCAACCAACGGCTCGCTAGTTTTGCCGGTGTTAAAAGTCTAGCTTGTAAGGCTTTTTCGTATATGGACTTGGTGCAGTGTAAATGCAGTTGAGGGCCCTCTTGAAGACCAAATGCAAGGATTGAAACGGTAAGTGGACCTCTTTGCGCCTCATTTCATCATTTTATTCCTTTTTGCCTAAGTTTAAGTTTTTTATTGACCCGGTAGCAAAGCGCTTTTATAAAAACATATAACCAGCCCCTATGGTATGATCTGAACAACAAATATCGCACAATTAGTACATTTGGATGTTGAGAGGTGACTCATATTTTTTAAAGAAATTAGTTGAAAATAACTCATATAATAATATTTGAGTTATCCTCAAAAAGATCCGGAACATTCTTTAAATAATTAAAATGTCAAAAAATTAAGGAATAATTCGAGTTTGTTCTTCGTTCTTTGATTATAACTTTAAAAGTATTCATTTTCAAGAAAAATTGCACTAACATCAAAGTTGAGTAATTAAATTTTCAATAATATAGGATTAGCTAACAATTTTAAAAGTTGTTACTTTTGTGGCAAAATAGCAATAATTGCGAAAAAACCACAAAAAAAAACAAGTATTCGCATTTTACCTACGTTTTTCAACCATTTGTGCTACACTTGAGACCTTCATATTTCACCCCAAAAAACCTTATTATGATATAACAAAACAACGCGGTGACACAAGGAGTATTATCACATTATCTTTGTACGTCTAGAGATATTGAAGCAGATTTATTCAAAGAGCTTAAGAAAGAATGGAAAGAATGGTATGTATATTAATGAGAACATAAATACAGGAAACCACTGCAGATCAATCAGAAACTATATAATAGATAAACCTTGGTTTTCTAAAATAGAGTCGACAAAGGATGTGACAAGAACCATATGCAGGAGGAGATTTAACCACTGCCTTACACCATCATATATATTTAAACTTAATATAGCTGATAGCCCACAATATATTTGTGGTCAGTTGGGTAACGTACAACACAAAATTTTGACCTGTTCTCTTATTTCTAATAAAGTTAATATGTTTTAAATTCACTGTATTCTTTGACTGATGTCCACCATCCCATTAATTTAAATTATTTATTAACATTAGAAAATAATGAGTTGGTATACCGACAATTGTATAAACAAATTTTAGATATTAAACTTAAATTGTAAATGTAAAATATAGAGTAAGTATTTATTGTAAATTGTTATATATATTAAAAGAAAAAAGAAAAGAAAAAAATATAAAAAAATAATACAAAAAGAAATATATAATAAAAAAAATATGTAGATAGAATTAATGACGAACTTGAACAGTCCATAGTAAAAAGCTTTTGAATTAAGTAGAGGGCTAAAGAAGAATGTTGCAGTTTTTGCTGTGGAACTCTAAGAACATCATTTAGAAAAAAATATTATAAAAAATTACTAAAAAAAATAAATAAAAAATAAATATTTATTAGTAGAATTGTTTATTAGAGTTTCACATTAGTATTAGTATTAGGATAAGATACGAAAAAATGACTAATAAAATAAAAAAAGAGTAAAATTGGCCAATGGATTTAATGTCCGCAGTCATATAAACATAAATAATCAACAACAACAACAAAACAACACTGTAAATTTCATTGAGATCGGTTCAACAGATTTCACAAAATAAATTTTGCAACCCAGCTTTCGCAAAAAAAAATCATTTTTTCAAAATGTTTCAGCACTGAAAATAAAGCAGATAGCAAGTTGATTTTTTTTTCACATAGAAGAATACCGTACCTTTCATTTTCAATTTGCAAAATTAGAATCGCTTAACTACCACGGCGTCAGGAATTAAAAAAACATTAATTTTGGTGCTACGCGCAGGACAGCGGATACGTTTGCTCTGATTGGACATTCCAATGACCTTTGATAATGATTGATAAAATTTAATTTTTAGTACATTTCGATATAAATAAATAAATTTGTTTATTGCAAAATAAAGACACATACACTGTCCTTTGCAATAACATATTTTTTAGCAAAAACTTTCTTTGTTCATATATTTTAACTTAGAGAAAAAAGTTTATTATTTTTAAACATATGCAATTGTTTAAACAATATTTCACAAACAATAATCAAATTAGTTTGATTTTTGTG
Source organism: Diabrotica virgifera virgifera (assembly GCF_917563875.1). NCBI lineage: Eukaryota > Metazoa > Arthropoda > Insecta > Coleoptera > Chrysomelidae > Diabrotica > Diabrotica virgifera. The sequence goes on from NC_065452.1 coordinate 17,190,798, forward strand.
GAATTTAAATATTAAAATACAACAAAATATAGAGTAAGAAAATAATATATTAGATAAAGATTGAAAGAAATTTTGGTGGAAATCAACTTGTGTGAATCGAACACCGCTGTACTGCGCGTAGCACCAAAAATTATTGTTTATTTAAAAAATTCCTGACGCCGTGGAAGTTAACCGATTTTAATTTTGAAAATTGCAAATGCAAGGTACAGTATTCTTGTATATGTAAAAAAAATTCAACTCGTTCTCTGCTTTATTTTTAGTCCTGCAACATTTTGAAAATATAATTTTTTTTTGCACAAGCTGGATTGCAAAATTTATTTTGCAAAATCTATTGAACCGATTTTAATGAAATTCACAGCGTTATTTTACTATACTGTAAAGTTTTCCTAGGTGAAATATGAAGGTCCTAAGTGTAGCATAAATGGTTGAAAAATGTAAAATGCGAATACTTCTTGTTTTATGTTTCTTTTTTTCGCAATTATGGCTATTTTACAACAAGGGTGACAATTTTTAAAATTTTTAGCCAATCCTATATTATAGGAAATTTAGTTATGCAACTTTTATCTTAGTACAGCTTTTCTTCAAAGTGAATAATTTTAAAGTTATAATCAAAAAACCAAGAAAAAAATCGAATGTTTCCTTCATTTTGTGACATTTTTATTATTTATAAACAATGCTCCGGACCTTTTTGAGTGGGAGGATAACTCAGTGGGAGGATAACTCAGTTAATTCCAAGCAATTTCTGCAAAAAATATGAGTCACCCCTCAACGTCAATCTCAAAACAGATGCGCCCTCGATTATAATAACTTGTTACCTTTGAATGTATTGTACATAAATTAAAAGATTTGACATTTATTTTATTATTCATACTACAATTATTCAATACCAATATATGCAAATATCAAAGTCCTATATAAAGGAAGTTTGCAAGTGTAACTTGTGAGAGGTTTATCGATTAGTTAAAGTTGGAGATAGATCACCAATATAATGCCGTTTGATCCCCTTCCAGTTAATAATTATAATAATACTTATATTCCAGTTAATAATAATACTTATTTAAAGATAATAATAATAATTATTTAAAAAACATATCACATGCAGATGATAAAAATTACTCTTTGTGGATATAAACAAAAAAACTTAAACAAAACGAACAAATCAATATGCCAATCATGACAAACTGTATAATAGTCAAACAAAATGACACTTGGGCTAAGACTGTAATAGCTTATAATTTTACTAATTATTTTTGCGACGTGTTTTAACCATATCAGATGGGAGTCTGAATGATCTGAACTGAACTTCCCCACCTTTGGTCCCTCTCTTCTCTTCTCCCCGCAAACACCCTTTATTGAAGCCATCAACTTTATACAATACATACATTCGATTTTATGTAGTTATAGTCTAGTCGCAACATAGGGGGTCCTGTGGGCACTTTTAGCTCGCTGCGATTTGATGGTGGTATTATATGTTTTTTGGGTCGCTGAATCCAATGAAAGTGATCTGGAAGCCCAAATGTGGTGCGTTTAATTGTTATTAACAAATTATGGTAAAATTTGATATTTTTCAGGAATTATTAGGACCCCTGTATATAAATTGATAGTGCTAAGTCCTCTCTGGAGTATTTTTGGTCGCTGAATCCAATGCGAGTAGTCGCGATTTAGACCAGGGCGCATCTGTAAAAATATTAGTACATTTGGACGTTGAGGGGTGACTCAAATTTTTTTTGCAGAAATTGCTTAAAAATAAATCAAATAATAATATTTGAGTTATCCTCCCTCTCAAAAAGGTCCGGAACATTGTTTAAATAAACAAAATGTCAAAAAATTAAGGAAAAATTCGATTTTTTTCTTGGTTTTTTGATTATAACTTTAAAAGTATTCATTTCCGAGAAAAGTTGTACTGATATAAAAGTTGCGTAATTAAATTTCCTATAATACAGAATTGGTTAAAAATTTAAAAAATAGTCACTTTTGTTGCAAAATTGCAATAATTGTGAAAAAACATACAAAAACAAGTATTCGTATTTTACGTTTTTTAACCATTTATGCTACACTTAGGACCTTCATATTTCACTCTGAAAAACTTTAGGATACAGAAAAACAATACTGTAAACTTCATTAAGATCGGTTCAATAGATTTTCCAAAATAAATTTTGCAATCCACCTTCATTTGCAAAAAATTCATTTTTTCAGAATGTTACAGGACTGAAAATAAAGCAGACAGCAAGTTGAAAATTTTTTGCGTATAGAAGTGTACTGTACCTTTCATCTGAAATTTTGCAAACTTAAAATCGATTAACACCACGGCATCAGGAATTTTTTTAAATTAACATTAATTATTGGTGCTAGGCGCAGGACAGCGCATAGTTTGCTCTGATTGGGCATTCCAATGAGCTTTGATAATGATTGATACATTTTAATTTTTGTTGCATTTCGATATAAATAAATAAATTTGGTTATTGCAAAATAAAAACACATACTCTATCCTTTGAAATAACACTTTTATTAGCAAAAATTTTCTTTGTTCATATATTTTAACTTAAATAATAAAAGTTTATTATTTTTAAACATATGCAATTGTTTAAACAATATTTCACAAACAATAATAAAATTAGTTTGATTTTTGTGGAATTAAAATATCAAAATACAACAAAATAAAGAGTAAGAAAATAATATATTAGATAAAGATTGGAAGAAATTTTGGTGGAAATCAACTTGTGTGAATCGAACACCGCTGTCCTGCGCGTAGCACCAAAAATTATTGTTTATTTCAAAAATTTTCTGACGCCGTGGTAATTAATAGATTTTAATTTTGAAAATTGCAAATGAAAGGTACAGTACACTTCTATAAGCAAAAAAAATTCAGCTTGCTATCTGCTTTATTTTCAGTCCTGTAACAATTTGAAAAAATGATTTTTTTTTTCAAAATTTATTTCGCAAAATCTATTGAACGGATCTTAAAGAAATTTACAGTATTGTTTAACTGTATCATACAGTTTTTCTGGGTGAAACATGAAGGTCCTAAGTGTAGCATAAATGGTTGAAAAACGTAAAATGCGAATACTTGTTTTTGTATGGTTTTTTTTCGCAATTATTGCTGTTTTGCAACTAGGGTGACTATTTTTTAAATTTTTAACCAATTCTATACCGGGTGTCCACTTATATTTTCCCCCATTTTAACTGCCTATAACTTCTAAACGGCTCAAGATAGAAATATGCGGTTTTCGCTGAAATGTTTTATTTTAGCAAAAGTTTTGTCTGAATGGATTGAACTTTTCGTACCGCTTTCAAATACGAAAACAAAAATGGCGGATTTTGAAAAAAACTGTTGATTTTTTTTATTGGAACACCCAGTATATTTTTTTGTAGATTGAAAGAACTTCACCTATCCAGCGATATAAAGTTTTTCAAAATCAGTTGTCAAATCACTGAGTAATTAATTTTTAAAATGAGAGGTGCAACATGGATATCACGTAACATAATATCAATTATGTGATTTCCACATTGCATCTCTCATTTTAAAAATTAATTGCTCAGTCATTTGATAACCGATTTTAAAATTTTTTATATCGCTGGATAGGTAAATAAACGTCCTTTCAAGTTTTTAGGTAAATGATCATTTTTTATAACGCTTTTAAATAAAAAATGGCGGATTTTTGAAAAAAAACGTTGTTGAATTTTTTTTATTAAAACACCCAGTATACTTTTTTAAAACTTGAAAAAATGGTCATTTACCTATCCAGCGATATAAAAAATTTTAAAATCGGTTGTCAAATGACTGAGCAATTAATTTTTAAAATGAGAGATGCAATGTGGAAATCACACAACGTAATATCAATTTGCTTAGTTATGTTATTTAGGTATGTGATATCCACTTTGCACCTCTCATTTTAAAAATTAATTACTCAGTGATTTGACAACCGATTTTGAAAAACTTTATATCGCTGGATAGGCGAATGGTCTTTCTTTCAATTTACAGAAAAATATACTGGGTGTTCCATTAAAAAAAGTCAGCAACGTTTTTTTCAAAAATCCGCCATTTTTTTTCGTATTTGAAAGCGTTATAAAAAATTTAATCCATTCAGACAAAACTTTTGCTAAAATAAAACATTTCAGCGAAAACCGCATATTTCTATCTTGAGCCGGTTAGAAGTTATAGGCAGTTAAAATGGGGGAAAATATTAGTGGACACCCGGTATTATATGAAATTTAATTACGCAACTTTTATATTAGTACAACTTTTCTCGGAAATGAATACTTTTAAAGTTATAATCAAAAAACGATGAAAAAAATCGAATTTTTCCTTCAATTTTTGAAATTTTGATTATTTAAACAATGTTCCGGACCTTTTTGAGAGGGAGGATAACTCAAATATTATTATTTGATTTATTTTCAAGCAATTTCTGCAAAAAAATTTGAGTCACCTCCCAACGTCCTTCTCAAAACAGATGCGCCCTGGACTAATTACTCAAAATGTATTCTTATTTTGTAAATAACAAAATAATTATTTATTCGCCGAAAAGCTCGAAATGCGTTATCTATAGCAAGTTTGTAATCTTTTTCATAGTATTTTTGTACGCTAAATCGATCGTCACTAGTCGTGGTAGCTTAAACCACGTTCCGACTTTTTTATTAATAAATGATTGCAAAAATAACGGTTTATAGTACGTTTACTCACGGTTTTTGCTCTAAATTTAAAAAAACTACTTGGAATGACATGAAATTTAGTACGCACGTAGTTAACATGTCAAACAAAACAAGTGATATTGTGCCGATGTGTGCTTTTACCCTGGGGCGATTTTCACCCCGTTTCGGGGGTGAAAAAAGAAACCTTTTAAATAAGTCCGAAATTGGATAAACCGATTAATTCTATGCAACTTTTGTTCCATACCGTTTTTTCACTAAGTCAATACTTTTCGACTTATTTCGAGTGAATAAGTTCATTTTTTAACAAAAAAACCAAATAACTCGAAAAGTATTAAATTGGTGAAAAAATTATATAGAACAAAAGTTGCTTAGAATTAATCAGTTTATCTACTTCCGGACTTATTTTTAAGGTTCCTTTTTTACCCACGAAAAGGGATGAAACTCACCCCCAGAGTAAAAGCAGACATCGTCATAATATCAGTTGTTTTGTTTGACATATTAGCTACATGTGTGCCAAATTTGATGTCAATCCAAGTGATTTTTTAGAGTTTAGAGCAAAAACCGTGAGTGAACGTACTATAAACCGTTATTTTTTCAATAATTAATAACAAAGTCGAAACGTGGTTTAAGCTATCACGACTAGAGGCAATCGATTTAGCGTATAAAAAATACTATGAAAAAGAATACAAACTTACTGTAGATAGCGCATTTCGAGCTTTTCGGCGAATAAACAATTATTTTGTTATTAACAAAATAAGAACATATTTCGAGTAATCGCGACTAGTCGCATTCGATTAAGCGACCAAAAATACACCAGAGAAGACCTTAACACTATCAATTTATTTACAGGGCTTCTAATAATTTTTGAGAAACACCTAATTTTACCATATTTTGTTAATAATATTTAAACGCACTACATTTGGGCTTCCAGACCAATTCCATTGGATTCAGTGACCCAAAAAACCTATAATACCGCCATCAAATCGCGGCGAGCTAAAAGTGTCCACGGGACCCCCTATGTTGCGACTAGACTATCAGGAACAAGATAAAACAAAAGCCTAGAAACAACTAGTTTTTTTAATAGTTTTTTTGATTCAAATTCAAATAATATTTTTATTGACAACTTTGTTAAATAAGGTAGTATTGTCGGGTACCTTACTTCAAAAAGCTACTTGTAATAATAAACTGCTCGTCAAAAGTTAGGGATATAGAAAATTCTGCTGAATTTTTATAGTAGATTTTTTCGTGAACAGATTAACGGATTCCGCTAATTTATTTTTATTATTTTAGTCTTTTCTTTACTATTTACACAGTTATGCAAAGGTTTACTCAAACTTTCTTTTTGTACTTATACCGGGTGGAAGAAAATAAATGTTTTTCTTATGTTAAGTTTGAGACGCCCTGTAGAGAGGACGAGGTACAAATGGGAGCATATATCGAAATCGTATTGTAGTCTTATGTTTTGTGAACATTTTGTTTTTTGAATGTCTCTGATATCTTTAGAAATAAAAAAAATAGACGGTTTTGTAATTTAACATGTATTATAACCGAAACAAAAGTTTGAGACACCTTGGAGGGAGAAAAAGGCACAAAGGTGAGTATACCTCGATATTTTGTTGTAGTCTCATATTTTGTGAATATTTTATTTTTTTTATTTCTCTGATATCTTTAATAACAAAGAAACTAGACGATATTACTCTTTAATATGTGTTTTAACTGACGACATGCGTCACATCACACACCTGAAACAGAAAAACATAACAAAGAGTAATATCGTCTAGTTTCTTTGTTATTAAAGATATCAGAGAAATTAAAAAAACAAAATATTCAAAAAATATGAGACTATAACATAATATCGGGGTGTACTTACCTTTGTGCCTTTTTCTCCCTACAAGGTGTCTCAAACTTTTGTTTCGGTTAAAACATATGTTATATTACAAAACAGTCTATTTTTTTTGTTTCTAAAGATATCAGGGACATTCAAACAACAGAATGTTCACAAAACATAAGACTACAATGTTATTCTGATGTATACTTACATTTGTACCTCGTTCTCCCTACAGAGTGTCTCAAACTTAACACAAGAAAAACATATTTTTTTCTTCCACCGGGTATAAGTACAAAAAATAAGTTTGAGTAAACTTTTTGACAATTGTGTAAATACTAAAGAAAAATCTAAATTAAAAAAAAAGCAGAATCCATCTGTTCGCGAAAAAATCAAATATTAAAATCAGCAGAATTTTCTATATCCCTAACTTTTGACGAGCAGTTTATATGGCTATTAACTGGTATTAACTTGTCTTTAAACGTTTATTGATTTCTTAGTAAAACTAGATATTTGGGAAGTATTTGAATATTTTAATAAGGTTGTACGTAAGTAATATGGATCAATAAATATATTTGTCATAGTTTTTTTTATACCGCAACTTTTTTATACATGCAATTTACTTTGTACTTTTTTGTATGTCTGTTCCTTGTGTTTACAATTCTTTTAATAATAACCTTTATTTTTTCCATGAAAGTATACAATTAAAAATAATTACACTTTTATAAAAAAGAACTTTTTATAATAAAACGTTTTCATTATTTATACGACCCAATATAAAATTATAAACTACATATTTTGCTGTTTCAATTTCTGTCATAAAAGAATTTTGTAATCGACTATTTGAGGCATATTTTCTCTAGCTGATTTAAATTCATATAAACCAAAGAAAATATTTAAAATGGTATATATAATATTTATATGTAATAATTAACTTATAAAATATGAACTTTAACTATATTAACTTTTAATTATTTATTTAAAATATTAAAAAAAGACACACAATAGCGGGATCTCTCGATCTGCAGTCTAATGCTCTACCAATGAGCCCCCATCAATTTGTAATTATCGATTTGTTAACGTTTTAATAATACAATACAATCATTACGTCACAATACAGTAATTTAATATTACATTTATTTAATTGTTCTGTACTTTGTTCAAGGTAAATAAACAATAGTGCCCATTAAAACAATGAAGTTGAGAATATACTATGAAGTCTAGATAGGTATATGGTGGATATTATTTGTAGAAATTATCTGTTCGCAAAAATTCGTTCGTGAGCATAAATAAGTGTTAAAATTAGGACAATAATAAGATAAAGCAGTTCTGTTATTTAAAATCCTTTATAAAAGGTGTATAATTTATCAAAAATTCCCTTAAAGGGCTAAATCACAAATGCAGAACGTTTTCGATTTATTATAGACGAAGAGCTAGAGCCGAAAAATCATCGTCATAAGTAATATGGAGTTTTTCCTGTGAAATGTGTCCATTGTATATTGACAATTATGACCCCTTTCAGGCTGACACCTCAGTGGATACAGGAAGTAGCAATAAGGGATGAAAGGGGAAAGTTAGTACAGTCATTAAAGGTTTTCACCTCCTATTTTGTTAAACGTCCATCAATTTGCATGAAAATTGGTGACTAGTTAGAGCATACCTCAAGAAATAAAACTGATTTGGTGCTAACTTGCACTTTTACCCTGGTGGTGAATACCACCCCTTCCCGCGGGTGAAAACAATTTTATTAAAAATAACCCCACAAATCGATGGAGGGACAAATTTTAAGTAAAATTTGTTATATCATGTTATTAAAATAAATTAATACTTTTTGAGTTATTAAAGATCAAAGATTTGTCTATTTAAGAGCATAATGCTTGAAGTTACGGATCTGTAAAAAGAACATATTAATTAATTGTATGTTAGTAAAATATTATTCTTTATATTATAAAGAGACAAAAAAGTTTTTGAAAACTTGTTTTTAACTAATGGCTCTACAATAATAATTAAATTGGAACGTACAAAAAAGTTTGGGGGGTTTAAAGGAACCAAACCCCCATAAAATTTTTATGGGGTGTCCAAATTTTATTTGGACTACTGCAATAAGAATACCACATGTCCATTTTCAATAAAATATATCTAATAGTTTTCGATATATTGGAAAAAATCCATTTTCATTTTGTAACTTCAAAGGGCTGTAACTTTTTTTCCGTGCACATTTGTACTAAGGTAAGTTAGGTTCAATCGAACTATTTTTGATCCCAGAATATGCGATTACATTTATGACCTGTATTTTTGTTACACCCTGTATATCGAGAGCACAATCCATCACTAAAAACAAAGGACCAACGCAGGAAATTTTTGAAGGATCTTTCTAAAGATCTTTGTTTGACTTCAGTTCAATCTCGAAGTAAAAACCGGATGATGATGAGGAGTCATTTTCTTCGTAGTGCTGTAAAAATGGTCCTTGCTCGAAACATAATATTTTCTGTAGGTGCTCCACCTCAACTACATATCTCACAGCACTCGTGGATCTACGCCAATAACGGAACGGAAAAAACAGCGTAAAACGAGGAAAAGTCGTGTAGTGTGTTCTTTACCTGTGTGTGACGAACATTCTTTGTCTAAAACGACATGTATGTGTTGCGAAAATCCACAATAACATTCAGTTTTGTATTTTTATTTAAATGAACTATCATTTAATAACAAAATATATTGTTTTTTATAAACTTTATTTAAAAAAATTAACAAGGTACAAATGTACCTATGCCGTCTTTTATGGGGGTCGGAACTATTTAGTTAGGCCTCCTTCTAGGAACGGAATAAATATTTTCTTGTTATATTTGGCTCACATAATCTGCTGGATAAATGTAGAGATGTCACAAAGTTTCAAGTCTCTACCTCTTTGAAAAAGAAAGTTATCAAAATTTGAAAACTCAAAAGTTACAATTATACCTATGCCGCCCGACAAAGGTTAACAAAATGTTTGATTTATGTTTTATTAAAGGCAAAGTGGTTTTATTATAACCACTGGTACTTATCTTCGTAGAGTTTCATAAAGCCTTCGACACTGTGGAACTAGACAGCATAATAACTGCTCTGAATAACAGTAGAATAATAGACTACTGCTTTTCAAAGTTAGTACAAACATTGTACCAGAATGCCACAATGCGTGTAAAACTACATGATACCACCAGAGAAATACATATCAAGCGAGCTGTAAGACAGGACACTCTCACCTAAATTATTTTAGGCCAGGGTAATAAGACAAAAATATACCCTTTTCGTGACACTTCAGCAGCCAGGGTACTGAAGCGTTTTTTCGACAGGTAATACCTATAGGAACAAATTGTAACTATTTCCTGCGTAGGATCTGGCGGCCATTTTTATTTATAAACAATTAACTGTCAAAAAATGTCATTTTTCCTTTTTTTTTTTAAATCAATGGCAAACAGTGAAACTTATGATTTTTTTAGTACAAATATCTTTGAGATTATGGAAAAAGCTTTAAAATGACATATTATAAAGTTTGATATACTCATTTATTGTTAATATAATTGCGGAAAAAGGTCGGAATTGCAAAAAAAAAAATTATTTTCGCAATAACTGTTGTAAAAATTAGTGTACAGGTTTGAAATTTTTGTCAAATGAGGGTTCTTTGGTGCTTAATATGTGATAAAAATTTCAAAGCGATTCATTCAATTGTTTAAATTTTATTCGAATTGTTTATCTCAGAGAGCATTTTTTTTGCAATAACATAAGTCAGAAAAAAATGACGTTAGAACCATTCCACAGGTGTCAAATGGAAGAGCATGAACTATATTTTCAACTTGGTTAAAAAAAGTGAATAAAAATGCATTTATTATTAATAAATAATTATAAAAATTTACGGTAAATCTTTCCTTATAAACTTTTTGGATAACTTTTTCTAAAAAAATTAACTTTTTTATCCTGTTTTAAGTGCACAACTACCAAGTAATGTTGTTTATATCATAATTGATAAAAAATTGTAATAAATATATATAATTTCTTAAAATAAAAAGTTTATAAGGAAAGATTTACGATACTTTTGCATAATTATATATTGCTAATAAATGCATTTTTGATTCGCTTTTTTTAAACCAAGTTGAAAATATAGCTCATGCTCTTTCATTTGACAGCTATGGAATGGTTCTAACGTCATTTTTTTCTGACTTATGTTATTGCAAAAAAAAAGCTCTCTGGGATAAAAAATTTGAATAAAATTTAAACAATTGAATAAATCGCTTTGAAATTTTTATCACATATTAAGCACCAAAGAACCCTTATATGACAAAAATTTCAAAGCTGTACACTAAGTTTTACAATAGATATTGCGAAATTATTTTTTTTTGCAATTCCGACCTTTTTCGCAATTATATGAACAATAAATGAGTATATCAAACTTTGTAATACGTCATTTTAAAGCTTTTTCCATAATCTTAAAGATATTTGCACTAAAAAAACCATAAGTTTCACTGTTCTCCATTGATTTGAAAATAAGGGAAAAATGCCATTTTTTGACACTTATGGTTTATAAATAAAAATGTCTGCAAGATCCTACGCAGAAAATAGTTACAATTTGCTCTTATAGGTATTACCTGTCGAAAAAACGCTTCAGTACCCTGACTGCTCGAGTGTCATGGGAAAAACCTTATTACCCTGGACTATTTATAACTGTCCTCGAATACGCTTTTAAAATGCTAAAGTGGGAAAATAGAGGAATAAAAATAGATGGGGCAATGCTCAATCATCTGCGTTTTGCCGACGTTATAGTACTTACCAACGAAGATCTGGGTGATCTGGGGTAATTAGGTTTTATATTATAATAACTAAACAACTACTTTTATTGTCAATATATCTAACCGTTGCTAATAATTGTTTGATTTTTTTTTTCAGATAAGTTTTTCAACATTTTCAACACTTAACCGTAAGTACTTATTATAAGGAAAGCTTACTATACAATTATAAGTTTAATTTTATTTTGATATACAGCATTTTTACAATCTACTCTATATACAAAGTAATAAGTAAAAATGGTATGTAAGACAATTAAGGTGAGTTAGGTACCGCCCAGTGATGGTTCTCTAAGTATTATTGCGGTAGGTCGTCTGGCCATACTCTCTTCAGTCTTCTTTCAGCAAGTGGTTGGGTGAATAAATTATTTATCAATTTGTTGGTGTGAACGATTCTTTAGTATGTCCTTGATTAGTGGAATGCCCAGATCATTCTGAAGTGTCTGGTTGATACGTACTATTATACCTTCAGATGAAATAATTCGAACATTTATAGAATTATATTTTGACAACTATTAAAATATGAACTGACATAACTATATAATATAACACTACATAACAACATCAAGGTGATACTATAAATAGAGGAGGATATTATACGTACCATGGAACTTTACTTACCATAAGGAGTATTTTGGATTGGAATGTTTGGAGTATCTTCGTATTTAAAGGTTTATTGCAGCCCCGTATAGTTCTATTCCGTATGGCCAAACTGATATGAGTATAGCTTTGTACAGAAGCAGTTTATTTTCAATAGATAACTGAGATCTTTTGTTAAATAGCCAGTTCATATTTTTTAGTATAAGATCTAATTGTTTCCGTTTAGTTTTAATGTGCGTTCTCCATATGAGTTTTCAGGTGAAATCCCAAGTATTTGACTACTAGTTTGATGGGAATCGCGGTATTATTTATAGAAACTTGAGGACATGCAGATTTACTTGTTGTAAAAGTAGTTTGTACTGATTTGCTGGAATTATAGTCGGTTCGCTAAACTCAGACACAACTGGCTAGTGATTTCAGTAGGTAATTTTTTTGTTTTTGGCCAATTTTGCCAAAATTGGCAAAATTACTAACTATTTAGTAATTATTAACTAATTAGTGATTATTTTTTGTCAATTTTACCAAATTGGCAAAATTACTTACTAAAATAACTAGCCAATTGTGTCTGAGTTTGGCGAACCGACTATAACAGTTATTTTCCGTCGCTTAGGCCAGTTTTTTTAATTGGTCTAAGTGATTTTAGGGTCGACATCTACTGCTAAGATTCCCGTATCATCGGCAAAAGTAGCTAAGAAGGTATCATTTCTGGTTGAAACGTCTTTGGAATGTATAGTTGGTCTGTTAGGTGTAATTTCAGTTTATAGAGGAGAACTTGATGCCATACCCTATCAATATCGATGTTGTATATCGAGAAACACTCCAGCGCAAAACTTTTTCTCTTCAAGAATTCTTTTTTTATATTTACTATTCTGTAGCATTGTCGGATGGTTGAGTGTTCACGTCTAAATCCGAATTGATGTTGTGGTATAATTTCGTTTACGGGAACAACTTGCTCGATTTTTTGTAATAACAGCCGTTATAATACTTTCGACATTATTGGGAGTAGGCTTATAGGGCGATATGAATTTGCTTGTGTTGCGGGCTTACCAGGTTTCGGAATCATAGTAACTTCAGCCAATTTCCATTGTATTTGAAAGTAGCGAAGACGTAGTATGCTGTTATATATTACTGTTAATAACACCACTGCTCTTCTCGGTAGCTTGTGAAGTAATTCTCCTGTTATCAAACCATCGACGGGAGCTTTCTGAGCATTTATTATTTTTATTTGTTGTCGAACTTCTGTTGGATTAAATGTTGTCAGAGGAAGAGATACTTGACATGGAGTTTCGAGCTACCTTCTTATATCGTCATCTTCATCGTCATTTCTGACCTAGGTCATATCTGTTTTTCTTAAAGGAGAATTCGTTATTGTCGGTCGTTTAAATTTTTTTGTAGCTTTCCGTATAGAGTGGTCTTCACGTGAGAGGTTAGAAACATAAAACTGGAAGGAGTCGTTTTTTTCCTCATGTAGTGCTCTATAAAATAACAGATTGTTTTTACCATCGGCAGAGAGGTATTTTTACTGTAGAATATTTTTAATTACCAGAGAACGGCAGTTCTCGTCAGTGTCGCACACACACATCCCCTTCACGCGACACTATATATACACGAAATTTTCGATTTTTTAAATCTGACTGAATTGAAAATTCGGCCAACTCCCATCTTAAACTTTAGGAAAAGACTCACCCATTCATATGTCAACCATCCACTTTGGTCCAAGGGTGTGGATTTTACGGCCCTTCCTATTTAGAGTCTGTTTTTTGTTCTCATCCCCAAAACTCCCAAAAACTTCGAAAATTTAAGTCCGACCTTTGCGGCTTCTAATAGTACTGATTAAAAAGTTACCGAGCTCAGAAATATGACTCAATGTCTATTTAAAAAAAGGAAAATGTTTGTGGATATGTATGTGTGTGGAAAAGTTAAACCGATCTGAATTTTTTTTTCTGTGTTTGAAGAGGGGGTCAGGACCGATTGAGAACCGGTGTAGTTTTTAAATTTTGATGAACCATAAGCCACCTATAGGACTTGGTAAGTACAAAATGGCATATTTTTAGGGGTATAATATCTTCGGTTTACGAGGAGACAGGAGAACCGCAAATACACCAAATTAATAGTGTTGATTTATGCTTTCAAATGGTGTCTAAGCCGTCAGGATCAGACAATACATACGGCTCAGTATAACCGAAAAATTGAAAAACAAACTTTGAAAATTTTGGTTTTTCGACAATTACTCAAAATCTCAACCTACGAATTGCGCCAATAACTGAGCGTTTGTAAAAGGACTCTAGACGAATCTAACAGTGTATACCTCATATCCGGGAAAATTCGAATTTTTAAGTTATAGGCTTCATAAGTATGATCAAATCTATTTCCTATGGGAAAAAACGGATTTTTAAGCTCAATAATTCCTGTAATAGCTTTAGTTATCGTACTTGATCTTAGATGCATCACATACTACTTGTCAATACGTTTTAAACTCATGTTTATTGATCAAAATCGGTTAAATCGTTTAGAAGTTATTAACCTACAGAAGTATAATACAATTAACGATTATTCCTGAAATGGTTTATGCAGTTGTAGTGGTTACGACGCTAAATTTGATCTGGCAACGGGCAATCCGAGTACATTTAGCGACCATCCCAATATTTTTTTCAATCTATTTCGAATAGAAAAAAATCTAGTGTACATTCGATGGACACTAGATCATTTGGGAGATAATGTGACAAAGGCGACCATTTATAAAGCTTAACGTGGAAACGAGAAACATTGCATTCAACTTTAAAAAACTCCTGATACAAGAATAAAAAACCGCTAAACGCCGTAAAAATGAGTGGGCATACAATATCCTAGCTAAAAAAGATCTGATATGAATATTACGTGGCACGAAAATGTATTTTCATTTTGATGCAAAACTTAAGCTAGACGTGGCAGTCCTGTTATAACATGTGTGGGCGACTCGATGTGACGAATGCAAATTTTGTTTACTTTCGGCTAGCTTCGCAAAAGAAGAAGGATATTTGCTGCATGTCGAATAATGTATTGCTGCATGCACATGTATTAACTAATATGTTCCGTTTTAGTCTGGTTGGACCTGTATATGGAGTGAAGATATTACAAGCAAAACTAAACACCAAATATTTAAGACAATAGTTGAAAGCTGCTCACTGTATACTCACATTTACAAGAATAAAAAACCGCTAAATACCGTAAAAATGAGTGGCGCATACAATATTCCAGCTACAAAAGATCTGATATGAATATTACGTGGCACAAAAATGTATCTTCATTTTGATGCAAAACAAAATTCTAGTTTTATTTTAAAATATTCTTCCATAATATTTGCTAAATTTGAAGTAAACGCGCCACAAAACAATTTCAAAATTCAAACTGTACCAAAGTTACTCTTTTGTGGCGCGTTTTACCTCAAATTGAGCAAATATTATGAAAAAATCTTTAAAAATAAAACTAGAATTTTGTTTTGCATCAAAATGAAAATACATTTTCGCGCCACGTTATATTCATATCAGATCTTTTGTAGCTGGAATATTATATGCGCCACTAATTTTTACGGCGTTTAGCGGTTTTTTATTCTTGTAAATGTGAGTATACAGTGAGCAGCTTTCAACTATTGTCTTAAATATTTGGTGTTTAGTTTTGCTTGTAATATCTTCACTCCATATGCAGGTCCAACCAGACTAAAACGGAACATATTAGTTAATACATGCGTATCTGAACTGCATTTGAATTAGTCGACCAGTTTAAAAGTTCGACACGACACCATAAACATAGCGACGATAAATTATTCGACATGCAGCAAATATCCTTCTTCTTTTGCGAAACTAGCCGAAAGTAACCAAAATTTGCATTCGTCACATCGAGTCGCCCACACATGTTATAACAGGATTGCCACATCTAGCTTAAGTCTCTGCATTTCAAAGTTAAATGAATACATACTTTCAAAGTGAACGTGTCATTATTACACACGTTTCTGATAAAGTTTGTGATACTTATAAAGATCTTTTATTGAGTTACGGCCCCCATTCACGTTGAGATCGTTATCGCTACATGTATCGCGACAAGTTGCGATACATGTATAATGAGATTTGTATATGTTTCACGACAGTGATAGAAACGGCGATAGAGTTGTAGTTGACGAAGATAGAGAGTTGTGATACTGATACAGCGATATTGAGACAACCAAATACACTATGAAATTTGTATCGCGATACGGATAGTTGCGACATGTATGGAAACCGATTTCAACGTGAATGGAGGCCTTTATTTACAAGGAAGTTATGTTCATAAAACAGAATTAACAGGCGGGCTGAAAAGTTAGTAGGCTAACATAGAAAGACATATTTTTTAATAAAATTTCATTTTATTATTCAACATAGTTACCTTCGAAGGTGATACAACGAGTATGGCGGTCATACAATTTTTCAATGTCATTTTTATAATACAATTTGTCTTTAGCCTCAAAATAAGCCGCAGTTTCGGCAATTAACTTTTTATTGGTGCTAAATTTCTTTCCAGCGAGCATTCTATTGAGGTAAGCTAACAGGTATTAGCCGCCGGGAGCCATATCTGGTGAATACGGTGGCTGCGGAGGCAATTCGAAGCCCAATTCATGAAATTTTGTCATCATTGTCAGTAATTTGTTACACAGTGCATTGCAGTGCCGGATTTAGGATACTTGCGGCCCTTGGCCAAATTACCCCGAGCAGCCCCCGATATCTTCACGAGTATGTAATTTCATATTTCATGTTCTATTGCTACTAATGCCACTAATGTTCTCTTTGAATACGGTACATAAATAGGTTGCAATGTTGCATTCCCTAAAAATAATTTTGGTTTAAAAATTTGGCTAAAACCCCAAAACAGCTCTAACAACAATTTCTATATTTATAGAAAATATATAATTCAAAAAGTTAGCAAACAGCAGTTATTTGTAAAATTATTAATACATATTGCTAAAATTATTATATTATAAATTAGTATTGCAGTTAATTGTTAAAATTATATAACATTTGTTTCATTCGAGAGGAAAAATATAGGTGACAACAAAAGACTAAAAAAAGCCGAGTTGAAAAGACATTATAAGTAAGAAAACAAGCAAAATAATATGAACTGTAGTAGTAATAGGCTACGGTACTGAAAAATAAAAATATAAATACAACAAATAAACTTCTAGATACTAGATGGTTCAATTAATAAAGTCGGATTAGTGATTAACATTGACACTCACTCCACTCCATACTCATAATAAATCTCATATCTAAACTCTAAACACTCACTTTTCTAGCTTTTTTGGCTGCAAAATCTTTAATCAAATCGTTAAAGTCTAAGGCAAGGCAAGGTTAAAATCTAAGCAAAAAGCTCAGCATTTGAAACAAAACTAGTCAAACTAGATAATCTAGAATCTTCATCAGAAGTCGAGTTCCTCAAG
This sequence comes from Diabrotica virgifera virgifera, assembly GCF_917563875.1. NCBI lineage: Eukaryota > Metazoa > Arthropoda > Insecta > Coleoptera > Chrysomelidae > Diabrotica > Diabrotica virgifera. Next base: position 17,208,133 of record NC_065452.1, read on the forward strand.
TACTTTTTGATTCTTTTCAATGAGCTGAATGATCTTTCTCCAGATGCTTTAGATGCCATCATGCATAGTAGAATACGCAAAGCCGTGTCCATATTCGGAAATAATGTTGTTAACTGTTTTTCACGAATGAGTTTCAGATACTCCAAAAGTGTATTCCTCGGAGGCTTGGTAATCTTGTTATCATGAGGTTCTCTTTCTTCATCAAATATACCTTCAACAAAGCCTTTGAACTGTACACACTCTTCTCCAAAGTCACCATCTATGTCAATTCGATACTTTTTAGCCAAAATAGAAGCTTTTTCCCTGATTTCTTCATTGTAAATTGACGATAAGTTGTTTAAAAATCCAAATTTTTCATAAAGACTGAAATAAACTTCGGACATTTCATTCAATTCTGAATAAAGCCTGTCAATTATAACATTGAATGTATTAATATTTAAGGTTTCTTTGCCATTAAAGTGGGGTTCAGTGGATTCATCTTCTTTGTCTTCGCCAGGGAGAGCTTTTCTTTTTGGTCGTCTTTTTATTTCAAGAATATAGGTTTCATTTTTAGACAACTCTTTTCCTCTTTGTTCATAGGAAGCAAAGTTCTCTCTCACTCTCAATACGTACTCTTTTAGAGCTTTGTATATGTTACAAATCACATTCAAGTCTGTAGCAGTTTTTTGCAATGTTTTGCTACTGTCAAAACATTGTAAAATATCGTACCACATGTTTAGTAGAATAGCATTCTCTAACTTGAGGCGCTCAGAACAACAGTGGCCTAACCCCAAAAACGAAGCTTTGAGACAAATGCAATCTTTGCATTCGTATTTCCATTAGGCTTATGGGATGGCGCTAAAAATGAAGTAGAGCCATTTAGTCAAATATAGAGGTAGGCTGTGTAGACCCTTGCTAATCCGAAGATTTACTGTTGCTGCTTTTATTGATATAATAATCTAAAAATGCTTAATTTATGGTTTAGGCCACTGTTGCTCTAAGCGCCTCATTTGAAAAATTGTTTACTGATTCCACTGCGGCCCCCTTTTGCTTGCGGCCCTAGGCCGCGGCCTAGTCGGCCTAGTGGTAAATCCGGCACTGGTGCATTGTCTTGATGAATCAGCACTTTATTTTTCTTCAAATTTTTACGCGATTTCGTTCTTCAAGCGCTCCAATAACGCAATGTAATAATCGCAATGTAATAGTCGCATCCCAATATACTGATTTACTGATGCCATAACCTTGCCAGCTGACTGTTGCGTCTTTCCACGCTTTGGAGTCGGTTCATCACGTGCAGTCCACTCGGTACACTGTCGATTGGACTCAGGTGTGAAATGATGAAGCAATGTTTCGTCCATTTTAATATTTATATCGACGCAAAAATTCGGTTTTATTACGATTGAATAGCTTCAAATACTTCTCAGAAACACCAATTCGTTGTTTTTTTTTGATCGATTGTGAGCTCTCGCGGCACCCATTTTGCACAGAGCTTTCTCATACCCAAATATTCATGCACAATATATCCATCACGTTTCTTGCATATCTTTACAGTCTCCTCAGCTTTTTCGAACAACTTCACGTTATGGTGATCCAAAATTATTTTGTGGACTTTTTTGAGATTTTCGTCGTTAACAGCCTTTTTGGGGCGTCCACTGCCGTCGTCCTCGGTGCTTATTTCGCCTCGTTTAAACTTAGCAAACCATTTCTCAACAGTTGATTTTCCTGGTGCAGATTCAGAATATTGTTTATCAAGCCAAACTTTGGCTTCGACAGTATTTTTTTCGCCAAAAATCAATCAATTATTAAGGTACGAAATTCCTTTTTATTCATTTTTTTAAACTAACCTAAGTTGCTTCACTTAAACTAATAGTTCGACAGCTGTCAAATTTATAAACGCATCTTTTGAATGTTAGGGCTGACTAAAAATCATATGGATTTAATACCAGTAGCGCCATCTATGTGTCAGCCTACGAACTTTTCAGCCTACCGATTATGTCAAATCAGTCCAAATAATTCTATTCAGTTCACTGATCTTCAACAAAAATTTCGTTAGAGCGCTACAACAAATTAGCAAATTGCACAAAACATACCTACTAAGAAAATTTCTTTATAAAATGTCGACAATTTTTAATTGTGCCGCAAATGAAATTAAAATGACGTTTTATTTTAAAGACGTTTTATCAAAAATAACAATAATGTTTTCGCCCAATTTTGAAAGAATGTAAAAACGTTGAATTATCCACTTCCGTCTGTGCGTCCGTCTGCCCGTCTATCTGTCTCTCCGTGAACTCAACTCCTCCGTCATTATACCAGGTAGAATGACAAATGAGGTGTCGAATGAAAGATTATCGTCCAAGGATGGTACTAAAGATAAGAAATTTGGCCTCGGACTTCTTGTTTTAGAGTTGCAACCGGAAGTACCCTTTTAAAATCACCGAAATAGTATAAGTTATGCGATATATTATTCGACCTTGGCAGGATGAGAACAGATGTACACTTTAGGTTTTATCTCATTTCCGGTTAAAAAGTTCTAACCGGAAGTGCCATATTATAGCCTCAGAAATAGTACATGTGACATATCAATCGAAGCGGGAATGAAGTTGGGTCAATATGACCCAACTATGGTTTACGCTCCTTAATCGAAATAAAATAAGCTAATGGTGATAAATAAAACTTTATTAATAAGAAATTATGGTTAATTAAACAAAAATTATGTTGCTAATGTAAATTAAACCTTATTAACAAAAATAAAAGGTATTTTCTTCTTTCAAAAAAGCCTAGTAACAAATATCTACTAAAATTTGTCAGTACAACTGGGAGAGTAATAAAAATAATGGATTTTACAATTATGTTATGATATATTATACAACATAATAATTAGTCTTGTTATCGTTTTTAGGGTAAGTTTATAGCGTGCTTGTTTAGCAGGCGAAGTTAGATTGTCAATATACGGTTCACTAGCATTTCCATCTTATCTACTTGTTTCTGCTCGTGCCCTTTTTACCAATTCGTGAGAGCCTTTATTTATTGGTATATTTTTTCTGGAAATAATGACTGGTTTCGTTAGTTTTTTCCCAATTCCTCAAGAAAAATTCGCCGTTTTGCCAGTTTCATTCCATTGGATATTTACTGATGCCCAGAACACGAACGCGTTGTAGGCAGAAATGTTCAGCAGATTATAAAAAACAATCATTGGCCAGTGATTTATCTCTTCTCGCATGTATACGTGCCAACAAGCTAATATAGATATCTAGAGTATCCACTGCTCCCTTATTGTAATTGTAATCTAAAATAATTTGGGACTTTTTCATTTGATGAAAAGTACTTATAAGAACAACATTTTTATTATTTTTAGGAATACAAGAGTGGTATCTTGCGTGAAGCAAAAAAGACGAGCTATGAATTTATTTATTCGCGATATTTTCTTAAAGTTGCTGAAATTGTCCTAAAGTTTTCTGAAATTGTCCTGAATTTTCCGATGGAAAAAGTTATAACACGTAATATTGTGGTCTTCCAAATCACTACCATACGCATTCCTGTATTGATCTGCAAATTTAGAACATAAGAAGTTTTACTGTTCATAATTACACAAAATCCAAACTATTGTGCCATATTTAGCTGGCTTACTTGGAATGTACCATTTGAAGGGAGAGCGACCTCTAAAGGCAACTAGTTGCTTATCGACGGTAACATTTTCATCAGGGTTAAAAAATTTTGATACATTTTGTACCTTTACTTTTACATGTTTCCTAAATTTCACTTATTGCAGCAAGTTTATCAAAACGTTTCCTATCCTGTCTAGTAGTTTTGTTATCAAAACGAATTACTTGCAAATTTTTGTAAATATATCAAGCGACATTGTTGATTGAAATATACTACGACCTGTTTCTTCATTCCACAAACTTCTAGTTGATTCACCATGGGACTTATAAACTCGAGGTAAAAATAAAGGACCAATTTATGCTTGGAAACCAACTTTATTCATGTCTTTCCAGTTGGTTCCAAAGACATCCGGTCCGTCCAAGTTCTAGCTTGCAGAAACCTGTTTTTAGTTACAGACGTATCCGGCTGACAAACACACAGGTACTGCCAATATAGAATATTGCCAACTAAACACACATACACAGGTAATTTTTAACGGTTTAAATACGTGGGTCATATTGACCCGAACGTACCCTAGGTAACAATTTCATTTTTATCAAAAAAATCAGGAAGTTGATTGTTTATCTCATATGCAATTGAAAGACCTCATATTAGGTAATAAAGTCACGAAACACCAAATCGTTTCGCCGCGTAATAATTTGTAAAATAAGAAATAAATTATTTTTTGGGTCAAATAGACCCAAACAGGACAGCAGGGTTAAATATAAAAAATTATTTCAAAAACTTGAAACTTTTACGGATTGTAACTAATGATATGAATTATACATAATTTCACTTTTTACGTGAATTGTTTACGTTATGCTTCATAAATAAACAATAAAGTTTCAAGTTTTAAACGCTTATGGTGGCTCCTAGCTTCTGAGCTACCTCAGATAATTAAGGGTTGGTTACCCCCTACCATAAGGGTTGATGAAATAACTCGTATCACCGTAGATGCATTTATTTTGTAAGTTAGAGTACTAACGGTAAAGAGCTGGTGGTACGTTAGTTCTCAGTAGCTGTGATGTTTTCCCTTTGGGATCTCAAATATTAATGACTTACTCTTCGCAATGGAATTAGAAAATAATAATTAGTCTTCTCCTGTTTATTGTTTTGGTATATAATGAAAGTAAGATTGTTTTGGTTAAAAGCGCTGAGTCGACTAGGTAATAAAAATAATGAATACTATTGTTATTTCAAACCGACCTTGGTCAAACCTAAACTGTTACACCGATATGTGCTAATGTAGGTCGATCGTATTTACTATCAACAAACGTAGTTGTTTTGCTAAAGACATTTTTAATTATTAAAAGGATTTGTTTTAATAAGAAGATTACTAAGAGATGCCGTGTATCCCAATACATCTTCCTTTCCTTCCGAAAATTTTCTGACTACGGAAAAGGAAGAAAATTTTCTAATAGTACCACCACCTGCTTACTGCATTTTAATAAATACAATATATACATTTTTTGTTTCCTATAAATAATAATTAAATACAAAAAAAATAAAAATGTTCGTTATCGACATTGTTCCCGTTTCACTTGTCACTCACTGTGTTCTCGGATTGTAAGCATATAATCTATTCTTATGTATTTCCCTGATTTTATTGTTTTCCAATCTGATCTTACAATTAACCTTATTTACCTCTGTTATTGTGAAGGGGCCTACATAAAGACTATCAAACTTACCATTCTCTTCCCTTTTTACCAGGACTAGGTCTCCTATTTTAAAGTGTTTTGGTGTTGCTTTGCGCTTGTTATTTTCTTGTCGCTCTTTTTTGTGTTTTAGTAAGAAGGTTCTAGCTCTCTCGTGTGCGCTTTGTAGTTTGTAGCGTAACTCATTGTAGTAAGCATCTATATTGTAACATGGTTGAATCTCCTGTGTAAGGTCTTCTGATAGGTTAACCTTTCTGCCATATAACAGTTCAAACGGTGTGTAACCATGATACGCGTTAGGGGTTGTATTGTAGCAGTATGTGAACATCCTGCAACACACATCCCAATTTTCTCTGTCTTCGTCTATGAATGCTCTTACGTACTCGTTTAATGTTCTGTGTAGTTTTTCGCAACTTCCAATGGACTGTGGATGGTATGCCGTTGAGAAGTTGTGCTCTATTTTTAGTAGCTTTGTTAGCTCCTGCATTACTTCATTTTTATATTCTGTGCCTTGGTCTGTTCTTATTTGCTTCATGAGTCCGTATGTTGGTATGAAATTATCAAAAATTCCTCGGGCTATTGTCTCTGCTTCTTTATTGCACACGGGTATACTGACCGCGTATTTCGTAAGCTCACATAACATTGTTATACAGTATCTATTACCTTCGTTACTTTTAGTGAATGGACCTATCGTATCTATGTATACTATGTCCGATATCACGAATTCCTCGACATGTGTTCTTTTTGGTTTGTTAATTTGACATTTATGACATTGTTTAACGTATTTTCTTACGTCTTTTTCCAAATTTTTCCATCTAAATCTTGCTTTTAGCTTCTTTATGAGTCTGTTATTTCCTACGTGTCCTCCAAACATCGGATGATTATGATATTCTTCTATTAACCTGTGTTTTTCTTTGTCATCTTCTATTGTTTCTGGTACTTCACATATGTATATTTCTACATTCTTCAATATTTTGTTTCCTTGTTTAATAAATTCCTCAATTGTGCACACTTTAAAAGTAATATCGTTTACGTATATTTTTACTTTACGTACTGCATTCTCTACCGCCAGCTTATCAAGCTGTGCCAACATTTGGTTTAAATCAAAATGATTGAATCCTGTGGCTATGCTCTTGCTGCACTTTATTTTGTTTTTGACCCTAATGCTCAGCCTTGGTGAGATTAGTTCAGCTCCAAAAGACAAAATTGGTAGTCTATGCGCCTCTGAATTATTGAGTACCTTTCTTACTGTCTGTTTGGGGGCTTCTGGCTGTAGTGCGAGTTCACTTTCTGCCTTCGTTTGCCTTGCTTCCTTCTTCTTTTCTCTTGCTTGAGCTCGTGTTATAGCTAATATATGAGTATTGTCTATGTATAGGTTCTTTAGTTGATGTAATGTTATTCTTGAAAGGCTGTCTGCGTAGTTATTTTTCCCTGTTATATACTCTATTGCGAAATCGTATTCCTCTAAATCTAATCTGATTCTTGTAAGTTTCGAAGTTGGTTCTTTCATTGCGAATAAATGTGTTAGTGGTTTATGATCCGTTTTGACTAAAAATGTTGGTGCTCCATATAAATAACATTTTAAATGATTAATTCCCCAATGAATCGCTAGTAATTCCTTAACGATTATAGGTTTATTACATTCTCCTTTATTGAAACTTCTTGATGCGTATGCTATTGGTAGGTCTATTCCGTTATAATCCTGACTTAAAATTGCTGAACAACTCTCGTTGGATGCGTCTGTTGTTAGGATGAATTGTTTATTGAAATCTGGATATTTTAGGATCGGTGGCTTCATCAGAGATGATTTAAGCTTATTGAATGCTTTTTCACATTCTTCTGACCAAAAAAATTCTACTCCTTTTCTTGATAATCTGTTGAGTGGTCTGCATATTTCAGCAAAATTTTGAATAAAACGTCTATAATAGTTACAAAATGCTACGAATCTTTTTGTTTCTTCCGCTGTTTTAGGTGTCGGGTATTGTTCAATCGTTGCATATTTCGCTTTGTCTGGTGATACTCCTTCCTGAGAAAGATCATGTCCTAAATATTATAATTCTCTTCTAAAAATTGACATTTTCCTGGGTTAAGTTTCAAATTGAATTTTCGACATGTCTCGAATGTCTTTTTCAGGTTGTCTAGGTGATGTTTTTCGGATATTCCTATTACTACTATATCGTCCATGTAAAGAAATGCTTTGTCCGGTGTTAATCCCGAAAATGCTATTGAAATCATCCTTGAAAAGCTATTTGGGCTTACATTTAATCCAAAAGGTAATCTGGTAAATTGAAATGCTCCATTTTCTGTGCTAAACGATGTGTATTTTCTCGATGATTTTTCTAATGGTATCTGGTGAAAACCTGACATTAAGTCTATAACTGAAAACCATTTTGCTCTTCCTAGTTGATCTAGTATCGAGTCTATCCTTGGTAAAGGAAATTTGTCTGTGACTATTTTCTTGTTCAGTTGTCTAAAATCTATGCATAATCTCCATGCTTTATTTCCATCTATCGCCTTTTTCGGTACCAGCACTACTGGGCTGTTGTATTCTGATATAGACGGTTCTATTATTCCTTGGTCTCTCAGTTTTTGTACTTGTCGGTTTAATTCCTCTGTTTGTGCATGAGGTGTCCTAAAATTTTTTAACGTATACCGGAGTTTGGTCTTTAACTCTCAGTTTCTGTTCGTAGAAGTTGTTACATGTTAGCATGTCATGCCTTAGGGCGAATATATCTGAATAATCTTCGCATAAAGATACTAATTTGTCGCGTATGTACTCTGGAATGTCTAACTTCAATGATTCCCGTAATTCCTTTTTCCTATCTTTGCTGTCGTTGATCAGTCTATATATGTTGAATAATTTAATGTCTAATGTTTTGATTGCGTTTGTCTCTACTTTTACTGTTTCGTAGGTTGTGTTCAAAATTTTGATGTACGGATTATTACTTGAACTAATTGCTCTCGCTATGAATATTCCTGGTTGTATTTCCTGTTGTTCCACTATCCTGGCAGGATCGCCATATGGTGGCTCCTAGCTTCTGAGCTACCTCAGATAATTAAGGGTTGGTTACCCCCTACCATAAGGGCTGATGAAATAACTCGTATCACCGTAGATGCATTTATTTTGTAAGTTAGAGTACTAACGGTAAAGAGCTGGTGGTACGTTAGTTCTCAGTAGCTGTGATGTTTCCCCTTTGGGATCTCAAATATTAATGACTTACTCTTCGCAATGGAATTAGAAAATAATAATTAGTCTTCTCCTGTTTTTTGTTTTGGTATATAATGAAAGTAAGATTGTTTTGGTTAAAAGCGCTGAGTCGACTAGGTTATAAAAATAATGAATACTATTGTTATTTCAAACCGACCTTGGTCAAACCTAAACTGTTACACCGATATGTGCTAATGTAGGTCAATCGTACTTACTATCAACAAACGTAGTTGTTTTGCTAAAGACATTTTTAAATAATAAAAGGATTTGTTTTAGTAAGAAGATTACTAAGAGATGCCGTGTATCCCAACACACGCTCATATATTTGTTTACTTATAATATATAAATCGGCGCTTATTCGTGTCAAATTTCAATACAATACGAAACAAAACTTTAACCAAAACTTGAATTCAAAAAATTCGTGTTTTTATTGTAGTCTTAGAAAAACCACTGGTAGAGACGTGCTACAATTAACATTTCGTTTTTTTTGTCGTATTAATTAATTAAACGCTTTTGTTTAGTTCAATCGTTTGGGTCAAATCTTTACACGTTAATTTGACTGCCTTTTCTTCAATGCAAATGACTAAAAATTTGCTGACATATGCATTCGCAGGAACAATACACGAATAGTCAATAAATTTGTTTTTCGTTTATTGATTGTTTAAATAAAAAAAAAACGATTTTAACGGAAAACGCTTAAATTCTCTTGTTTTTTTACAACGAAGAAACTTGAAACTTTTACAGATTTTAGCTAATTATATGAACTGTACATAATTTCACTTTTTACGTTAATTGTTTACGTTATGCTTAAATATAACATAATATATAATATAAACAAACAATAAAGTTTCAAATTTTTTGCCGATTCTGACTACTTTTCCTGTTTGTACATCATATTATGTTTTATACATATTTTAATAAACATGACGATATATTTTAATGTTTGAACAGTGTAAGACTGAAAAGTAAAAATTAAAGAAATATGAAAAAAATATTTTTAGGAAACGCTTTTTTTTAGTTATGAGTGACTAAAATTAAACATATTATAAAAAAAATCAACTAAAAAGCAAAAAATAAAAAAAATTGAAAAAATCTAACACATTAGTTAAAGAAAAGCCTGATGTGAAAACCGTTTATTCGATGAAGACGCGCCACGCTCTCCTTTGTTTAATTTTAGTCAGTCATAACTAAAGAAAAGCGTTTCTTAAAAATATTCTTTTCATATGATTTTGTAAGCAGTTTTATATATTTATAACACTTTTTGTTGTTATTTTAGGTTTTTTCATGAATGTTGTTCTTTTTTTAAAAATTTTTTTGGAACTTGTTTAGTTTCCGGAACATACTTCACAAAAAAGGATTTTTTATACTTTTTTGAGTGAGTCTTAAATTGCCAAACATAGCCTTCCCCAATTTCCTGCATTTTACCCAAACTATATACTATCTATATATCTAATCAGCCTTAAACGCCCATTCCTGGGTATAGGCCTTCCCTATTAATCTCCATTGGTCTCTATTCTGGGCGATCTGCATCCAGTGACCGACGAAGTTCCATTTAAGTTTTGCAACCGGTCTTGATAAATCGTTCACCTTTGTTTTTTCTCTGATCCATGAGTTTCTATTCCTGTCTTTAAGCATCTGTCTTTCCATTGATCTTTATGTTTTGGATATCCTGTCGATGTTCTCCTTTGTGAAAGTCCATATTTATGCATTTGTCCATGTGAAACTCTATACTAGCTCTTTCATTATAAATTATTTCACACGAAGTGTGAGAACAAAGAAAGAAATACTTCAACTTTTGGAAACAAGGAAGTTGCTTGATATTCTTAGAAATATTAATGCACCATTGCACTAGAAACTTAATCCTATTTTGATATATTTAGAAGGTGGTAATTTAAAATAAATTATCCCTGTTTCTCACATTATTTTAAAATTTATTTGGCAACAACGCAAAAAGCTATATTGATAGTTGTTACACTATTGTCAAATTTCGACATACATTCCTACTCTATTCTCGTTAATGACTAGCCAAAACAAAATAACACTTAAACTGACCCAATCTACTCAAAAGAATTATCTATTATTATATAGTAGAAACTAACATAAGCGAATAAGGAATGAAATAAGAAATAAAAACAATATACACGATGAAGTAGGAAATTATAACAACAAAATTGATTAATTAGATGATAACATTGCTAACAGGAAACCAAAAGTATCTTGAAATCGGATATTGAAAAGACGTTGTATAATAAAGTACCTATGCGGCAAAATAAACAGTACTGAAATGAATATTGAAATGGTTATGGTTATTTATATATCTAGTATATATGATAGCCTTGCAAACATTATTCACGACGACGCACGTTCCCGATAAAACAGGTTTTAAAGATGCCCTTTGGCCAGTGGTGTATCTACGGGGAGGGAAAATGAGGAAATTTCCCCCTTAACAAGGTGCAACATTAAACAAAAAAAAAATCGAAAAAATCTTTAATTCTAGCCCGCAATGCCGAAATGGCACACGGTGGATCTGTCTGACTCCTTCAGCATTCTCCTTATGTATGCATCTGGTGGCGTTAGTTCTGATTAGTTTCAACTCCCAAAATGATCGCGCAGAATTCGAAGAGACTCCCAGGCAGTGTGACAGGTTGCCCCTTCCTGCTGAAACCATTGTTGATTTTAATCTTGGAAAGTTGTCGTGACCTTTTCCGTATGACCGAAAATAGTACTCCACAATAAAAAAAATTTCTACAAAACTGAGAACCATTCTGAAGTACCTAACATTATCACGACTCACGACATTCACATTCGTTATAACGACGTTAGAAAACCACTCAGTACGTTTCGGCGCCTGACACATACTAGTCCAGGGCGCATTTGTTTTAAGATGGACGTTGAGAGGTGACTCATATTTTTTTTTTCAAAAATGGTTTGGAATTAACTCATATAGTAATAATTGAGTTATCCTCCCATTCAAACAGGTCCGGAACATTGTTTAAATAATCAGAACGTTAAAAAATAAAGGAAAAATTCGATATTTTTCTTCGTTTTTCGAACATAACGAAAAATTACTTTAAAAGTATTCACTTTCGAGAAAAGTTGAATCAACATAAAAGTTGCCTAATTAAATTTCCTACAATATAGGATTAGTTAATAATTTAAAAAATTGTCACCCTTGTTGCAAAATAGCAATAATTGCGAAAAAAACATAGAAAAACAAGTATTCGCATTTTACGTTTTTCAACCATTGGCGCTACACTTAGGACCTTCATATTTTAACCAGAAAAACTTTATGATATAGTAAAATAATACGGTAAATTTTATTCAATTCGGTTCAACAGATTTTGCACAATAAATTTTGCAATCCAGCTTTCGCAAAAAAATTCATTAGATAGCAAGTTAATATTTTTTACATAAGGAAGAATACTATACCTTTCATTTGCAGTTTGGAAAATTAAAATCGGTTAACTACAACGGCGTCAGGAATTTTTTAAAATAATGATTAATTTTTGGTGCTACGCGCGGTGTTCGATTTACACAAGTTGATTTTCACCAAAATTTCTTCCAATCTTTATATAATATGTATATTATTTTCTTTTTTATTTTAATATTTGAATTGCACAAAAATCAAACTAATTTGATTATTGTTTGTGAAATATTGTTTAAACAATTATTGCATATGTTTAAAAATAATAAACTTTTATTCTCCAAGTTAAAATATATGAACAAAGAAAGTTTTTGCTAAGAAAAGTGTTATTTCAAAGGACAGAGTATATGTTTTTATTTTGCAATAAACCAATTTATTTATTTATATCGAATGTGCTAAAAATTAAAATTTATCAATTATTATCAAAGGTCATTGAAATGCCCAATCAGAGCAAACGTATCCACTGTCCTGCGCGTAGCACCTAAAATTAATGTTTATTTAAAAAAATTCCTGACGTCGTGGTAGTAAACCGATTTTAATTTTGAAAATTGCAAATGAAAGGTATATTATTCTTCTATATGTAAATTTAACTTGCTGTCTGCTTTATTTTCAGTCCTGCAACATTTAAAAAAAATGAATTTTTTTGCGAAAGCTGGATTGCAAAATTTATTTTGCAAAATATATTTAACGGATCTTACTTAAATATGCAGTATTATTTTATTATGTCATAAAGATTTTCTGGGTAAAATATGAAGGTTCTAAGTGTAGCATAAATTGTTCAAATACGTAAAATGCAAATACTTGTCTTTTTATGTTTTTTTTTTCATTATTGCTATTTTGCAACAAGGGTGACAATTTTTAAAAACTTCAACTAATCCTATAGTGTAGGAAATATAATTACGCAACTTTTACGTCAATGTAACTTTGCTCGAAAATGAATACTTTTAAAGTTATAATCAAAAAACGAAGAAAAAAATCGAAATTTTCCTTTATTTTTTGATATTTTGATTATTTAAACAATGTTTCGGACCTTTTTGAGTGGGAGGATAACTCAAATATTATTATATGAGTTATTTTCAATCAATTTCTTCAAAAAAATATGAGTCACCTCTCAACATCCAAATGTATCTACTAATATTTTTACAGATGCGCGCTGGTCTATACAAATTTGAGGCATACGAATTTCAGTACTGCTTATTTTACCGCATACCGTACTACGTTGTAGCACTACTACTTCGTATTACACTTTTTCAAAATTCCGTAGGGACCAGATATAACCTGTTTAAACCTAACCCTAACGAAATCTAAACTGCTCTAGAAGGTCCTTAATAACTGATAAAAGGCAAAGTAAAAACAAATTATTTTATTTACAAACTTAAGTTTTGCTATAATATTTTTTAAAACAATATTTTTTGAAAATATGGCAACATTGGTTAAAAATTGAAATGACATTACCCACAGCGCAATCTATAATAAGTATTATGGATGAAACATTTGAAAATTGATGTCAAAACAGGAAATTTTTAAATGAGAATTATAGAAAAAATATGTGTTGTAAAATGTGCAAATATGCAAAATATGCAAAATATGCAAAACATAAGTGAGTAGAAAGTCGTACATAAGAAATATTTTAAGTGTGAGCTTATGTATATATTTACTGTCCACGTTCATGCACATATTTACCACTATAATTTATAAAATTATGCTTTGCGTATAAAAAATTTATAAATTTATTTCTTCACATCTAATTTTCGTTGAAAATGATAATATACCGGGTCAACACTTCATTTCCCGCGTTTTTATCTAACCAAGTATTTCTTTTCTGTACATCTCTTTGTAGCAAAGAATCGGTTTCCCCTTTTCTCAAAGCGTTCATTCAAGAGAATGCTATTCAAGCAGGATATAGCCCTTTTTTGCTTACAGAACTCTAAATATTATTTCCGCACCGGCCGCTTCTTTCTTTATAAAACTGCCGCCCATGTATTTGTAATTAATACGCGCATAGGAGATATTGTAGATGGATTAGCTTCGTCTTGATATCCGCCCAACCACAAAATTATCTCGGCTTGATGAATATATTTTATACTTCATCTCTACCATTCATTTGCTGTCAAAAGGATTTAACTGTATTGAGGGTTCTTAAGCTAAAATAATGGCGATACCTTTCCGACACATTTAATTACAGTTAAAATGTGTGGTTATCGATTTGTTTGGTTACTTATACGCACAAGAGGACGTTAAGACCTAGGTAATTTTTATATATAAAAAAAATAAGCTTCATCATCATCATCATGCAACCCAGTGGCGTAGCGAGGTGGGGGCGGCAGGGGCGGCCCGCCCCGGGCGGCACTTTTTTGGGGGCGGCAAAATTTAACAATAAATATTAAAAAATATTTTATAAATATTTGAACCATTTTATATTTTTATCGCAACTACAAATTCAGACCGAATGAAAGGAGCACGGAATTTTTCATTACTTATTTTGTGAAGAATTCGGAGAATTTCGTTTCTTTGAATGATATTGTGTAGCGACTGGCAACAACGTCTATACTGACTTGCGGGAAATGTCTTTAGGGAATTCCCCGTGTTAAATCAGTTGAGGTGGATTCAGTAACTTTTTTTTGGCACTTTAGAACGTTGCTATTCTTTTTTTCCTCACCGACACATCGTTGGGAAGTTCTGATAGCAGCTACAGGCAAAAGGATTCAAGACACGCGGTGGAGTGTAAGAGGCGATGCCGTAAATGTGACATGGCATCATTACAAAGACATTCTCGTCACTTTGGAAAAACTGACAGAGGCAGGTGAAAGCTTAAACACTAGGACAGATGCAGGTGCTTTACTAGTTTCGATGCAGTCATTTTCCTTTCTTTATTTTTTGGGTCTGTGGCAACCGGTGCTACATGAAGTGAATGATGCACAAAAATATTTACAAACAAAGGGACTTGACATAAGATTGTGCGCTCAGAAAGTAAATGTTTTGCAGATGATATTGACAGAGAAAAGAGAGGAATGGGTAAATGGCGCTGTAGGTTATGCAAAAAATATATGTGAAGAACTTGAAGTTTCTATAAAACCTCGGAGGCGCATAACAAAAAAGCCTATTTTTGATGACGGAACTAGAGCTAACCTGTCTTGTGAAAATGAGTTGAGACGAAAGCTGTTTTCTTCGTTAGATAGTTATTGTAGAAATTCGTGAGCATTTTCAACAGCTACAGAATTTAACGGATAAGTTTGCTTATCTAACGCCGGTTATGTTATTAAATCCAGACAACACTGAATGTAATCTACACTACGCATTTGACGAAATTGACGAGCAGGATTTCAAGCTGGAAAGACTTCGACTGCGGACTTTCGTTGCTGCTACAGGCAAAAATAAATTGATTAATGCAGACTCACTTGAATTATTTAAATTTATTGTTAAATCCAAGCTGGAAGATACTCTGTCTAATATTTTAATAATGTTCCGGATATTTTTCACAGTTGCTATAAGCAATGCTAGCTGAGAGAGGAGTTTTTCAAAATTGAATTTAATTAAAAATTATTTAAGATCGACAATGAGTACGCTAAGACTAACTAATTTGGCTATTTTGTCTATTGAGCAAGATGTGTGTGATGCGATAGAGGATTGACGGTGCAATAAAATACTTTGCTCTTAACCCGGAACCTGCCACGTGGGGTGCTACCAGCACCCCATAACACATTTTTATCAAATATTTGGTATTTCAAGTTTGGTAACCGAGCTGTGCGTCACAGTAGCTTTCTATAATATTATATAGCATATATTTGTTAGTGTTTGAAGTGGTTATTTAGTGTCATTCTGAACTTATAGCTATAAAGTCGAATTGGGGTGTCATTATCTGGCACTTTAAGTTTTAATTTTTTTTTTGTATTTTTGATAAACAGATCAAATTTACATTTTTTATTGAAATAACTGATTTAAATTATTAATATAGACTCTATACTCACTAAATCTTAATTTTTTTAGATATTTTACTTGACTTCATTTATTATGGCTTGGTACTTGCTAATTTGCTTATAACACCTTTTTCATTTTATTTTTTAACTTTTGTAACATATTAGTGGCTAATAAGTTAATAAAACATGTTTATTTATATTCTTGTGTTACACAACACATTATTCTGTTTTTTAAACAAGTAGATCACAGAAAATTTTTAAGGGGTGCTGTGAGCACCCCACGTGGCAGTTGGGGCCTTGCAAAGCCACGTGGCAGGTGCCGGGTTAAAAAAAGTAGACGTATAAATTTTTAATTGAACACGGAAATTTTCGGATATAATATCACAAGAGAGTGAGAATAAATTGAAAATAATGCGACAGTTTTTCGAAAATTTGTTGTCTGACAATAGACACGAGAGCCCGCAGGGCTCGAGTGGCTATTGCCCAATGACAACACATTTGAGTAAAAATGAAGCATTATTTTCTTATTTTTTATTCTTACTGTCGTGTGATATTCGTAAGATTATTTTTTAATACGTATATTATGGATATTTTCTTAAATGTGACAGTTGTCAAAACTAGAAAACTGGTTGCCATTAAACAGAAACAATCTACTTAAAAAATTCTATCGGTAATTTTCTACAGTAGATAATTCTCAGTATAATTTTAATCTGATTGGACAGAATTAAACACGTGATCAAATATGTTACTATACGATTGGAAGCTAAAATCATTAAAAAATAATCATTTTAATTCTAACAAATACCCATATTACTTTTCAATAAAAATAAAAATATAACATTATAGTATCGTTTAAGTTCTAATTAAAAATTGATTTTATTTGTCGATCGTCAAGGTGTACCTGATCTTAAGTGATAGGTACCTACCTATGTTATATCAATGTATCTAATTGGTTAAAGTAAAAGAATTTTTGTATTGATAAACGTGATTGTAAAACTCAGATAAACTTTTTTCTCTGTAATTAATGTATGTAATATATAGTATACATTAAATTAAAATACGTAAATAAGGGGGCGGCAAAATTGTCTTCCGCCCCGGGCGGCCGACACTCACGCTACACCACTGATGCAACCTCTTCTGTCCACTGCTGTACGTTGGTCTCTCCCATTTTTCGCCACTCTCCACGGTTCTGTGCTTCTTGTTGCCATTTCTTGGATATTCGGTTAATGTCGTCCATCCAGCGTGTTGGTGGTCGTCCTCTGCTGCATTTGTCTTCTCTTGGGCGCCAGTCAATTAGTTTTCTGGTCCATCTTGAGTCTTTTAGAGTCGCTACGTGACCTGCCCAATTCCATTTCAGCTTTCGAAGACGTCAGTGATACCTGTTATTTTCCTTTGGTCTTGGTTCCTTATTTTGTCTTTTTTTGTGACGCCCAGAATCGATCTTTCCATGCGCCTTTGTACCACTCGCATTTTTATTGCTGTTGTTTTTGCGAGCGTGAGAGTTTCTGCTCTGTATATCCAAGGGCGCCCATATAAAAATTTTTAGGGGGGGGCCAAACGTGAAGATGTTGCACATTACATTTTGTATATTTCGGATGACAATATATACAGTAGACTCTCTCTATAACGAACACGGATATAACGAGGTTTCGCTTATAACGAGGTACATTAGGTGTCCCATGAAATTCCTATTGAACTATAACGCTCTATAACGAGGCATATTTGGTTATAACGAGGAAAATTTAAATCGAAGAATACTTGTCTTTACCTGTTTTTAGCGTTGTAATGGTCATAAATAAATAAATGCCCCAACTACCTGTACATAGAAATGCCCAACATCTGTCTTATTATCGAGGCCAGTGCTATAATAAACTCGGCCACCTGTAATAAACATCTGCCTGTTTATCGACCGATATTGAATACTCTAGGAAATTTACAATTTATGGCGGCGAAGTCTCATTTTTCACTGTTCAGGTTGACCATCGACACATAATAAACTACGTAAGAGGCATCAAAAGATTTCAATATTATTATTGTTTGATATAACGAGATCCGCTTATAACGAGATAATTAATTCACCATTTCAGTTCTCGTTATAGAGGGAGTCTACTGTAGTTTAAACCACCTAAAAAACCTAGTTTGAACCCTGTTGTGAGGAATTATTCATACATTTAAACACTAGACCAAGTTTTTAAATGGAAATGTCATGGGTACCACAAAAGTTGAGCCTCCCTTTAAAACCCGTTTGAAAAGAATACAATGCTTGCAATGCCTTCCCTTCAACTTTGGCGAGCAGACTAACCAAGAGTATGTGTCGAACCAAGTTTTTACTTTAAAATCTTAAAAAGGAGCCCCCTTTATTTTTGCAGATATAGAATCCTTATGAAAAATAAGGCACACATATTCCAAACATTTTTAGAATTGTTGATAGATGGCGCAAATAAATCGCATTTTCCGAATATAGCGCCATCCGTCAACAATTCTAAAAAAGTTCGATTAAATGTTACTTATTTTTTGAGGAGGAAACTGAATCTGCAAGAAAAAACGGGGGTTCCTATTTAAGATTTTAAAGTTAACTCTCACCCCACCTCCAGAGTGTGGAATGAAAAATCCTGTTTGGTGTCATTCTATAGATTTTTGAAAAATATTAAACACGTGTTTTTTAGTTTTATTTGGAAGTACATATATTTCTCGAGATATTAGACCGTTTCTATAATTTTGCTGTGGTATCACGATATACCGTTTTTTCCGATTATAGCGCTATCTAGGTATCCACAATTCGCAAAATGGCTCGAATAAAATTTGCTTATTTTTACAAGGAAAATCCAAATCTGCAACAAAAATTAGGGGTTCCATTTAAGATTTTAAAGTTACCCCCCGCTCCACACCCAGGGGTTGAAGTGGTGGACTTGTTTAGTGTCATCGCATAGATTTTTGAAAATTATTGAACACGTATTTTTCAGTTTTTCGAGCCGATGTTCATTTCGCGAATTATTCGGCCTTTCCGCTACTTTTGGGACACCCTGTATATAACACTCATTCATCATGAAAGATCACCTGTTTTTCATTTAAATAAAATTGTTCTGTTCATCATAATGCGCACCTTAAAAATAATCTACTTACTAAAAAAATACTTTTGCAAACTAAAATTTGACTATGTTCAATAAATTTTAAAAATTATTTTTCAGTATGAATTTTTTCAAAATATAAAATATAATTACTTTATACCAGTTGTTAAAGACAAATGGCTCATTAGTGATTATCGATCAGAGATCGGAATTCTTGCTGATATGGTTTTTTTGGAGTATAAATGATTCATTTAATTTGTAATTTTGGGTGTCGATTACAGTGTATATGTTTCCCACGCCTCTAATCTCTGTCAATGTTTTCGTTACTAGCATACCGTGATTGTGGGAAATGTGTATTATGCACATTCCATACAGACCACTGTTGCAGACACAAAGATTTTCTGTTAAACTATTAATAACTACCCAATATGTGAATTTTTTTTATTAATAAATATGTTGTTTCCAATTTATCTCTCAAAATTATCCAATAATGTTTTGACAAAAATGCGTTTATGTAATATAAATTTAATTTTTTTCTTTCCCGAAAAGCTAGGGGGGGCCACGCCCCCCCCCCTGCCCGTGTGTATGGGCGCCTATGTGTATATCATAAGAGGCAGAACACATTGGTCAAATGTCTTCCGTTTCATAGCTATCGGGATGTTGCTATTAAATATATCTCTTAGTGAACCATACGCCGCCCAAGCAAGTGTTATTCGTCGTTGAAATTCGAAGGTCTGATTATCCTTGCTTATTCTGATTTCATGACCGAGATATATGTACTTTTCTATCAATTATACCACTTGATTTTTTATGGTTAGGTGTTCGCTGGGAACTAAATTTGTCATAAATTTAGTTTTACTGATGCTTATTTGTAGACCCATTGTTGAAGATACGTTTTTTAATTCTTGTAGCATTGGTTGTGCTTCACCCAGATCTTCAGTAATAAGTACTATATGGTCGGCAAAACGTAGATGGTTGAGCATTTCCCCATCTATTTTTATTCCTCTATTTCCCACTTTAGCATTTTAAAGGCGTATTCGAGGACCGTTATAAATATGTTAGGTGAGAAAGTGTCACCCTGTCTCACACCTCGCTGTGGTTACTACTAACTGATTACAATTATTTTAAACAAGACTCGAGCTAAAGTATTTACAAAACTGTTAACCACTCTGAAAGACCTGATAAACAATATTTCTACGGAGGAGGAGGTCTACAGCCAGGTTAGCACCCTACTGATAAACGTTAAAACAATAGCTCATGTGTCGGGGTCATTTTTGGCATTTCTTCTTTCGTCCATTAGTTTCAGGATCTCATCTGTCATCCATGATTTCTTCTTGGTTAATTTATTTGCCTTTAAGTGTCTATCCTTTACATTTTGAACTATTTCGGGCATCTGTTTGATCATTTGTTCTTCGTTCGATGCGTCTCTAATTGCAGTCACTTGCTCGTTTAACGTGGCTTGGACCCTCATTTTCGCGCCAGGGTCTTTTAGCATACGTAGGTCGTATGATTGTGATTTCTTTTTCTGCACTATTTTGAGTTTGACGTGGAATACTCCCACCAGTGGAACGTGGTCCGTCTCTAAGTCTGCTCCAGGATAAGTCTTGACAGATGTAAAGCTGTTTCGGGATCTTTTGTTTACTAAAATGTAACCTATTTGGTTTCTAAGAATTCTCCCGGGTTTGTCTTGAGGGGATTTCCATGTGTACAGCTTTCGATGTGGTAATTGGAAAACTGTGTTAGTGAGAACGAGTTCTGAGTCTTCTGCGAATTTTTCTAGGAGGTCTTCTCTGTCGTTTCTGACTCCAAGTCCATGTGCGCCGATGTACTGCGTTATCTCCAGATCCAATCTTGGCATTAAAGTCTCCCATAATAATAAGAACTTCCTTTCGTGGAATTTTCTGATTACTTCTGTTGATATTCTCATAAAACTCAATAGCTTCTTCCTCTTCTTTGTCTGCAGTGGTAGCATAAACTTGGATAATATTTATATTGACGGGGTTGGCTTGTACTTGTAGTAACATCACTCTCTCTGATATTGGCGTAAAGTTAGTAACGCATTTGGCAACTTTGGGTGATATCATAAATCCGACTCCATATTCATGCGATCCATTACTTTTTCTCGAGTAGTATACCTTGTTATTTTTCACTTGTATTTGGTCAGAATCTGTCCATCTCATTTCTGCTATTCCCATGATTTCAATATGCATCCTCTTCATCTCCTGTATTGCATTGTCGACTTTCCTGCTTTATATAAGGTTTTGACATTCCATGTATAGATCTTGATATTCTTTCTGCACTTCAATTTATTATCTTGTGGTGAACTCAAAACTGTCCTCCCCGGAGAACCGATCGGAGGACTTACTTCGGAATTTATTTTAGTGTTGAGCATTACCATGATTGATTGACTAGGACGCATCGCTCTGGATCATTAATGGGGTGCTTGCCCTGCTTGTGCTTCCCCATCCTTATACTGTTGACCAAATATTTGGTTCATCCGCCTTCGGGGCCGATTTCACTACCTCAGGACAAAAGGGTGCCCTACCACTTACCAACTCATCCGCCCGAAGCCGTTGGTCAGTAAGTGGGGGATTGCTTATACCGACAATCTTTCGGTCAAGAATATGTAGTAGAAAGAAATATAGCGACCCGTCTGCCTTCGGAAACGTAATCGCCATTCGGGGTAGGAAGAAACAAGAATTAGCCAAGAGAGGCTGATAGGAAAGATTAAAGACATTTCACGCAAGACAAGTTGAAAAAGAGCAAAATGTGAAGGCCCTTGTGATCCGACAGGTGCGTTTCATAAGCGTATGAGTATTGATATACCTTGTATTCCCGCTCATACTTCGGGGTGTTGACTACAGACTGTATGGCTCGTGCAGCATGCCATAGCATGAAGTATAGGGTGCACGCCATTTTAACAATGTGAACACCCCAACTACATGGCCTGACCCCTGAACGCTGTTATTAGGATTATTCACACATGGACTAGGCTTTATGACTCGGAAACCAGCGTGCACTGTGGACGCGCACTAAGTGTAGTCGATGAATAACCTCATGTGGTACCGCATAACTTTTGTAGAATATTATTTCGTGTTCTAAATTTTGCAGTCGTCTTTGCAAGATGTCCTTTAAAGCTTAGCGTTCTATCGAGTATCACACCTAGATAATTTGGGTATTTAGTATGGTTGCGGAGTCTGTCTTCAAAGTGGATTTTTAATTGGTAATTAGTCAATCTGTTGTTTATGTTAAATGAAAGCATGATACTTCCGTCTTAGCGGTATTGGGCTGTAATCTTCAGCGATAGAAATATCTCCAGAGGGTAACTAGGTCGTTTGTTAATATTTGCTCAGTAGCCTCCAATTTTTCATGGCTCGTAGCAAGTGCCCAGTCATCTGCAAATAATTAAAATTCATCTATATAAGATAATTTTTTGAGTTGAATAAAAAACCCCAAATAAAAGTGGAGTTATATTATTAGAAAATTTTTTACAGTGACATATTAAGGCCTAAAATTCAACATGAACTGGATTATATTGTGTTTGCTTACAATTTTTGGGAGAATATTTTTTATCTAATATACAATTTTTCAAATGTGGAAAACCCAATGATGAGACTTAACATTAGTAAACTTTTTTACAATAACAACCAGCTCGACTACTTTGTAACCTACTAGATAAAACAAATTTAACATATCGTACTTTGATTAAATAAGATGTCCTAATATATACAGGGTGAGGCAGATAAACAGCCTATTAGAAATATCTCGAGAAATAAAGGTAACAGAATAACGAAAATTGAAATGAAGGGGTTTTGAAGAGTGATCTATTTAATGAAAATATTTTCATCTACTGCTACTTCCGGTTATACTGGAAGTTTTCTCCTCGGTGTCTTGTTTCTTAAAATATGAGGTTGTGTAATGTTATACAGGGTAGTTTAAAAGATAGTTACGTTTTTTTTTTCTTAATTTCGTAGCAACACTCACACCCTGTAGAATTGTTGTAGTTTGACATAAAAAACTCTATTTATGTTCAAATGATTTTTAATATAGTCTACTATTGTTAAGAACTGTTAGTATAGCTAAATTTTTAATTTTAGTATACAGTGTTGGTCGAAACTCGGAATGAGCATTTTCTGAGTTTCCTTAAATGGAACACTCTGTTTAACCGGAAGTAGCAAATAGATGAAAATATTTTCATTAAATATGTCACTCTTCAAAACCCCTTGATTGATTCAAATTTTCATGATTTTGTTGCCGTTAGTTTTCAATAAATTTCTAATAAGCCGTTTATCTGCCTCACCCTATATATTGGTTTATCATATTATGAAAGTCAGCAGATGTAAACTGATAAAGTGAAACATTCCTCTAGGATATTTGACGGATTAAATATCAATGTTATTACTCAATACCCACAGGTGGATCTTGAAGAGATGTAGATAGATCTAATTATCATTTGTTGATTATCAGACTGTACTTACAGAAATAATTGTTCCATATTCTGTGTGAACTCAATACGTTCATTAGCGAGACCTGAGAACCGCAATAAAAACTCCACGATCACGTTTATAGATACTACGGTATGCAGCAAGTCAGCAAAATAAATAGTACTGAAATGCGTATGCTTCAAATTTGTATGTGTCATGCAGTTGCGCCGAAACGTATTGAGTGGTTTCGAACGTAGTTATAACAGGTTTGTTTCAACACAACGAGAAACCGTCCATGTAACGATCACCGTCCCGCGCAGTAAACAAAATATCCTATGGAACGCACGATATACAGACACAGAACGCATGGAACGTATTATTTTATAGTAACGTGATCGTTACATGACGGTTCTCGTTGTGTTGGAACAAACCTAAAACATGTGAATGTCGTGTTAATGTTAGATGCTTCAGGATGGTTCTCAGTGTTGCAGAAACTTATTTTTTTCTTTTTCATGATTTGATAAACACTGGGATATTTTTCTACTGAGCTATTACTTATGTCTAATTTTGGAATAGATGGATGAGTAACAGCATAGTTTAAACCTTTTGACAATACCAAATTTTCAGTTGCATTTAAATTTCTATTTGATAGATTGACAACTGTCGCTAATATGTCATTATTTCTATTTAGATTATCAAAAGCATGTAAACTATTTTGTTCTAAAAGAATATGAAATTTATTTAAATGTATATTTCTTTGTTTTTGGTATGAATTTTGATAAATTATTTGTAAACTAAAAGTAATTCGATCAAAATCAGAATTTGATATCATTCCGAAAAGTAAATCTTCAATACTTACGATGTCTTGTTCGATAAAAAATAAATTTGACCTGTGAAATTGTAACCTTTCCCGAATCATCGATAAACTGGCTCTATGTAGAATATTTTGGAGTCTTCTGCTTGAGTATGCTGGCCGTAACCTCAAGCCCTTTGGTATTAAATTGTTGTCTCTACATCTTCTTAAAAATTTAATTGAATTTCGACAGTGTGCCAGTTTCTCGTACAAGGTTTCCAATCTCCTAAAATTTTGACAAACGCTAGGCCCATACCGGTTTCTTAATGTTGTTCTGAAGCTATTTCCTTGTGGCATTTTAATAATTAACTATTTTCTATGGGAAATAAGCCACAATTTTACTAAAAAAATGAATTTATTAACGTTTCGAAGCCCAAATCGGGTTTCGTTGTCAAAATACAACATAATTCTAAAATAAACGAAAATGTTGTTGCTAAGTAAAAAAATTCTTCTAATAATTTATTTAACCTGACTCATTTATATTGGCAATTCAGACGTATATTATACATTTTAAAGTAGAAGACTTTAAAATGATATCGCCAATATTTATGAGTTGCGTTCCTGGGACGACTTTACTAAAAGATAGTTCATTCGATTACATGAAATCAATCCCAACGCAAGAATATCCGTCGCAAAAAATCATAGCATGTGATCTGTTTTTAAAAAGACAACCAAATGCAATGATGACAGTAAAATTCTCGCGTTAGAGATTTCATAGTAAATCACGAGGGAAAACCAGGAAAAAACCTCGTGATACTATCCCGACATCGTAAGTATTTGGTCTTACATTTAATTTACCTTCAAAAAACTAATATCAAATTCTGACTTTAATATGTTTAAATTATAAATAATATTAATAATACATAGATATACAATAAGTAATACTAAAATATAAAATTTGTACTAACTTGATATGTTATTGACTTACTAATCGTGGTATTTTCTTTCTATTGACTTCCTCTTTCAGTATGGGTAACCACATCCTACTGCATTCTACCGAGGAATTTGCGACACAATTGGTTTCATTTAGCATAATTAGAGCCGCTTCTTTGATTTTTCTCTTTTTACTATCTGATTCTTTCAGGACTATACTTGAATCTCTCCACTGAACTCTATGTTCATTATCCCATTCATGTTGACATACTTGAGATCTATCAAATTCTCTATTTTTAATATAAGACTGATGTTCAGTTATTCTAACGTTTAATGGTCTTGATGTTTCACCTAAATAAAATTGTTCGCATTGACAAGGTATTTTATAAATGCAATTCTTTGTTCTTTCTTGTTCATTGTTTTAGATAGAATAGACCTCAATATATTTGTTGTTTTGAATGTTGTTGAAATGTTGAATTTATTTCCTACTAAAAATGAATAACCATTTTCAATTTCGTAGCCGTATGGCTTGCAAATTGTAGAAGCCTCGGAGGTGTAACCAGAGAAGGTTCCCATTGTTTTCATTCTGGTGGGATATGTTATATGCCATTAGAGTGAAAACTTAGTCTTTTATTTCCTACTGTTTCAAGTTTCTCGGATAGTCCTTTTATATGGTATTGTTATTTTCCTCGTATTATTTCTTGTGAATGTTGTAGGATCCCGTTCTAAGTTGTTCTCTTCCATTCGATCCAATCTTGACAATTCCTTATTTATAAACGATAAAGGATAATCATTTTTTAATAAAACAGATGTTAACAATTGTTTTTCTTCTAAAAATGAATTTTCGTTAGAACAAGTAATTTTGGCTCTATCATATAAGGATTTAATGATTCCCTTTTTAACGTTGATGTTGTGATTTGATTTGTAATTGAGATATCTGTTGGTGTGTGTTGGTTTTCTATACACTTGAGTCTCATATCCAGTATCCTTCTTTGAGACTAAAACATCGAGGAAAGGTAAAGTGTTATTGTATTCCTTTTCCATTGTAAATTTTATTGTCTCTTCTTGATCGTTTATAATATTCAGGAATGTATCCAACAATTCTGATTCATGAGGCCATATTGAAAACACATCATCTACATATCTCCACCATACTGTGGGTTTTAAATTTTGTTTAGAAATGATATTAGTTTCGAAATCCTCCATAAATATATTAGCCAATAATGGAGATAAGGAATAGCCCATTGCTAGACCAAAATTTTGTTTATAGAATTCATTATTTAGTTGAAAATAGGTATTATTAGTACATAATGTCAATAACTCCATTATAGCTGATACATTTAGTTTTGTCCTAGTTGTCAATGTATTATCATTTTCTATCTTCGTTTTAATTATGTTTAAAGTTTTATCTAATGGCACATTTGTAAATAAACTGTTTATGTCAAAACTTACTAAAATATTATTTTTTACTTATAAATACTTATTTTTATCGTGGAGTACTATTTTCAGTCATACGGAAAAGGTCGCGAAAACGATCGGAGCTTAAAATCAGTTGCCGATGCATTTAGGCCTTAATAAACAGACAAGACGATTTTTTGGATTCGAACACCCCGACGTAATCGTCGAGCAACCCCTTCACAGTGACATTGTTACCATTTGGTGTGCTGTATCTGCACATGGCATATTGAGCCCTTATTTCATTGAAGTAAACGATGGAACGTCGTTAACTGTTAATCAGGAGTGCTACAGAGAAGAGAGTATCACGCTACTTCCACATTATATTTAGCGATTTTGTCCGGCCAGGAACCTACCACTTAATCTACAATGGCTTTAGTAGGACGGGGCAACCTGTCACACGACCAGGGAGTCTCTTCAAATGATGCGCAATCATTTTGGGGATCGCCTCATTTCGCGTGATAGTGATTCTCCGTGCCCACCGCATTCACCAAACCCAACGCCACCTGATGCTGACATATGGGAAATGCTGAAGGAGGCTGTTTTTCGTACCGATTTTCGTAATCCACGTCTGGCATTCCGGAATTGCGGATTAAAATTCAAGAATTTTTCGTGCTATTCAACAGCTTTAGTAGTTCACAGACATGATTGAGAACCTTCGAGAACGCTACGAAAAAGACTTGAAACTGAACGGAGGGCATCTTGAACGTCTGTTTTATCAGGATGTTGTATCATACTATCATATAATGTATAGGTACCAATTATATTATTAATAATAAACATTTCAATATTCATTTCAGTACTGTTTATTTTGCCGCATACTGTAACTCCAGGGGAACTATATTAATTTGTTACCTATCATATCATAATAATATCGTATATCGTATGGCAAATTTTTCGGAGAGGTCCTTTCGGATTGCTCCGGCGTCAATTACATCTTTAACCCTGTTTCAAGTAACTAGTCTCGATGTACACTAGCCCAGGGGGACCAACGGCTTAACGTACTCTCCGAGGCACGGTGAACAGCTCGTATCATTTTTAGAAATGAAAATGGATTGTCTGTGCCGGGGCTCGAACCCGTGTGCTATGGATTATGAGGCCAGTATCATGCCGCTGCGCTGCGGCTGTTCACATAATATCATAAACTATTATACTCCAGAGAAATGGACAAAAATATACTATGTTCGGGAGACTTGACCAGAATGGGTTTTTTGGGTACTATATACCTAATATATTACAAATACAAAAATGCCCGCCACAGTTCGGACGATAATTTTAGTTAGATATTAACAAATAAGTGTCAAAAATGGCAGCTTTTTTGTTTAAATTATAGGTAAAAACAGGGTAATTAAATATCTTATTTAGAGAATTCATCCTTTAGTAGATAAGCAAAGGTTTAAAATGGCAGTTTTTAAATTTTGGTCCGATCATTTTTGGCTTCGCCAATTGCAAAATAAAATTTCGAAAATCAAAAATTTGCTATAACTTTTGCACAAATGAACTTAAGACTTTGATATTGCATGAAAAGTTGAGTCAAGCAGTTTATATAATGCACAAAACATTTTTTCAAGATGATTCGTCAGTTAGTTTAAATTTCGTTCGATTTGTTTATCTCACAGAGTTTTTTGTGCAATGTTATTGCTCAGAAAATAATAATGATACAGTGATTTTGCGGGTACCACATTAAAGAAGAAGACTAAGTTTTTCATTATTTTTAATAAAAAAATCAACATAAGTCATTTTTACCACTGCAAAACTATTTTAATAAAGTAAAATCATTTTTGGCTAATAAATAATTTGAATAATTTTGTTAGTATTATTTGTAGACTAAATCCACTTTGCTATTTGTAAGGCTGATGTTTTTACACAAATTATCACAAAACATTTTACCTAGATCAATTAAGGTCAAAGTTAGCAACTTGTTTTATTTAATTCACATCTACATTGTTTATAACAATTAAGCAACCTGACCAGCGTCATTTTGAAGTTCAAGGTATATAGTTTATGTGCAAAAGTTTAAGTAAACTTTGAACTTCAACAGAGTCAGAGTGGATAATAAAGCTTTAAAAATTACCTCCTAACAAAATCTGCTCGGGGTCGGTAGAGGGGAATTATTAAAATCCATTTACTCAAAAAATGGAATTGATTCTTCAAATATATGCTGCGATTAATGTCTCCGGAGCTTGTTGATGAATTTTGATCATTATTTTTTAAATTTGTATGTACTCGTAGTATTGTAGAGTACGTTATGTACACATTATATTCCCACTTAACATAACAAAATGTTAGGGGAAACTTTCCTTATCAGTCAGGGATATCAAATATGGAATACGACCGATTCTGAGACTTACCAAATGTACATATACAGGGTGTAACCAAAATACAGGTCATAAATTTAATCACATATTCTGGGACCAGAAATAGTTCTATTGAACCTAACTTACCTTAAATGTGCACATAAAAAAAGCTAAAGCCCTTTGAAATTACAAAATGAAAATCGATTTTTTCCAATATATCGAAAACTATTAGAGATCTTTTATTGAAAATAGACATGTGGCATTCTTATGGCAGTAGTATCTTAAGAAAAAATTATAGTGAAATTTGGACAGCCCATAAAAATTTTATGGGGTTTTGTTCCTTTAAACCCCCCCCCCCCCCCAACTTTTGTGTACGTTCCAATTTAATTATTTTTGTACTACCATTAGTTAAACACAGTATTTTAAAAACTTTTTTGCCTCTTAGTACTTTTTCGAAAAGTCAGTTTTTATCGAGATATTTTGAATATTTGTCAAATCCACCACATATTTGTATATGGCTAAATACGATTATGGAGACTTGGTAATAACAAAGAATACAGCACCCAACAGTTGGGTGCTGTATTCTTTGGTAATAATATGAAAATTTATTTATGATTTACATTTTTAGGTATATTTTGAACCATATTAAAAAAGAACTAATATCTCGATAAAATGTGCCTCCTCGAAAAAATACAAAGAGGCAAAAACGTTTCAAAAACTCTGTGTTTAACTAATGGTACCGCAGTAAAAGTTTAATTGGAACATAAACAAACATTTGGGGGGTTTAAGGGAACAAACCCCCATAAAATTTTTATGTAAACATATTAAAAAAGAAGCCGCAACTCAATAAAAACTGCCTTATCGAAAAAACACTAAGAGGCAAAAAAGTTTTAGAAATATTGAATTTAACTAATGGTACCGCAATAATAATTTAATTGGAACGTACACAAAAGTTTGGGGTGGTTTAAGGGAACAAAATCCCCATAAAATTTTTATGGGCCCTACAAATTTCACTATAATTCTTTTTTAAGATGTTCCTGCCAATAAGAATGCCACATGTCAATTTTCAATAAAAAATCTCTAATAGTTTTCGATATATTCGAAAAAATCGATTTTCATTTTGTAACTTCAAAGGGTTGTAACTTTTTTTATGTGCATATTTGTACTAAGGCAAATTAGGTTAATTCGAACTAATTTTGGTCTCAGAATATGTGATTTAATTTATGACCTGTATTTTCGTTACACCCTGTATAATTTCGTATAGATCGGTCAAGGCGTCTCGAGGAGTATAGCAACTAACACTGTGACAGGAGAATTTTATAGACGTAAATATATAGATGACTATTAAAAATAGGGGTTGTTGATATAATGGTGAAAATTAAGGGTTTTATGTATTTTTTAATGCTACATCATATAAAATTAAGGTAGATATTTTTGTCCAAAAAAATAAAATAAAATCTCAGGGGACAACCCCCCTTATAACTTATGGGTATGAAAAATAAATTACAACCTATTCTCAGTTCCACAGGATATACGTGTAAAATTTCATAAAAATCGGTCAAGCCGTTTCGGAGGAGTATGGGAACTGACACTGTGACAGGAGAATTTTATAGACGTAAATATATAGGCTATTAAAAATATGGGTTGGCGATAGAAGGGTGAAAATTAAGTCTTGTACGTATTTTTTAATGCTACATCATACAGTGTGTCCACCGATGGGGTGCCCAAGAGGAAAAACTTTTTTATTTTCAATTTTAGCGAAAAATGTCATTCTTGCTAAAAAGTTTTGCTTGTTCTAAAACCCCATAAAACTAAATAAAATTTAAGTTTTTCAAAACGTGCTTAATATTGTAGCCAATTTTATGTAAATCCCTATACATTTTTGCACTAAGTTTGAAATAGTAACGATAATCTAGTGCTGCTAAGCTACAATGTAGCTTAGTAACTGCCAACTCCGATAAATAATTTGCTAATTGTCATTTTTTTTTTCGACAATGTTAACGGCATAAGCGCAAAATGTCGCCTTTAAATGTATTCATTTTTTTTTCGAATCCTGAGAAAACTAATAATATTTTTCAAAAATTGAAACGCAGAGTGAAAGATTGCATTATTATCGAGGGCAGAAAGTCCTTGAAAACTTTTATAATGTTTATTTTAATAAGTTACAGGGGTGAAAATAAAGAGAAAATTTAGTGTGATATTTAATTTCAAATATCTCATTCAAAACAAACTTTTTGGTTATTCTAAAGGACTTTCGGCCCTCGTCAATTATGTAATCCTTCCTTCTGCGCTTAAATTTTTCAAAAATACTAGTTTTCTAGGATTCGAAAAAAATAATACATTTAAAACACATTGAACATTTTGACACGCGACATTTTGCGCCTATGCCCTTAACATTGTCGAAAAAAAAATGACAATAATCAAATTATTTATCGGAGTTAACAGTCACTAAGCTACATTGTAGCTTAGCAACACTAGGTTATTGTTACGATTTCGAACTTAGTGCAAAAATTTATAGGGATTTACATATAATTGGCTACAATATTCAGTAGGTTTTGAAAAACTTGAATTTTATTTCGTTTTATGGGGTTTTAGAACAAGCAAAACTTTTTATCAAGAATGACATTTTTCGCTAAAATTGAAAATAAAAAAGTTTTTCCTCTTGGGCACTCCATCTGTGGACACACTGTATATATTTAAGGTAGACAAGGTATAATGTTGTGATGTATGGAAGAGAAACGTGGACGATGACCAATGCAAACGAAGAAATACTACGTGTTTGGGAAAGAAAAATCCTAAGGAAGATCTTTGGGCCTGTGCTGAATGAAGCATCAGGACAATATAGGATAAGAACTAACAAAGAGCTCGAAGAACTTTACCCAGACGCCAACATCATAAAAGAAATAAAGTCCAGAAGACTCCAATGGGCAGGACACCTCAGAAGACATTCTGACCAAAGAACAGTAAGACTGGTGTGCGAGGAAGTCCCAACTGGAAGAAGACCACGCAGACATCATAGACTCCGGTGGCGAGATAATATAGCAGGAGACCTGAAAGCTATGGACGTGGAGAATTGAATACAGGTTGCTCAAGACAGAGAAGAGTGGGGTATGCTCTCGAGTCGGCTAAAACCCACGAAGGGTTGTAACGCCACGAAGCAAGTAAAGGGTATGTGATCAAGTCTGGGTATCCAACACGCTATTCTTAGATAGTCCATTTTTACTACTTCCAGTTTTTTTTTCTTTTATCGTCATTTGCCAACATTCACATCCATATAGGATACAAAATTGGTTCTACAACCGACTTGTAAATTGTCATTTTTGTTTGTTTGAGTTTAGTGTTTGTACCCCCCCCAAGTAGCAATTTTTCGACGCATTGGTTGTCAGTACAAACAAATGCACTGTCTACAACGTTGCCCGAGAGCATTTTCAGTTGTTTCGGCCAACGTCCCCTACCCCGACTGACATTACGATGTTACAACCTGTAGTTATACGGGCAACTAATTTATTACCATTTTGACAACTACATATCACACTTCAGTTTTTTCAACAATCGCAACGACTTAAAAATGTTATAATGCCAAACTAATTATTATATATCTTATTTTGATAGAAATTTTCGATTTATTTAACAACCTGTTTATTTGTTTTTTTAATAGCTGGTTTCCATTTCATTGTTTTATCAGTAGATTTGAGATTTGATAACCATCTTTGTATCTGATTTGGTAGACAGTGTTGCCAGGTCAGTTTTAACTCTTTCAGTAGTGTTGTTTTCACAAAATCAGTAGATTATTTTTAGGCCATGTAAATATACAGTAATACAGTGATATGCACATCCGTCCTAAATGTCCCAAGAGCAATTCCACAAAATTGGAAACCTAATTATTCCAAACCACCAACTGGTAATTATCATTTTTTAGCTAAAATCTACTAAATCAAAAACTAAAATATACTTAAGTATTTTTGGGATATATTTGGGATTTTTTATAATAAAAACAACAGCTAACTTAAGGGGATAGGCGCAAAATGTCGTCTGTTAAAATGTTCAATGTATTTTAAATGTTTTCGTTTTTTGCGAATCCTTAGAAAACTAATAAAGTATTTTTGAAAAATTTAAACGCACAAAGAAAGATTACGTTATTACCGAGGACCGAAAGTCCCTGAAAACTTCTATAATGTTTATTTTAATACGTTACAGGGGTGAAAAAAAGAAAAAATTTAGTGACTTTTAATTCCAAATATCTCGTTGAAAAGAAACGTTTTGGATTTTCTAAATAATGCAGTCTTTCATTCTGCGTTTAAATTTTTCAAAAAGACTTATTATAGTTTCCTCATGATTCGAAAAAAATGGATCAAATTCTGTTGAAATATACCAAAAATCTACTAAAAAATATTGCCTACTACAATTTTTTAAAAAATGTCAAAAATCTACCAAAAAAGTAGAAACCTACTAAATGTGGCAACGCTGTTAATGAGAATGATACACTTTTGACACTGGTCACATGACCTCTGTCACCCAATAAGAGGGTGCGTTCTAAAATGGTTTTGATAGTCGGCGCGGCCGGGTTTGGTTGGCGATTGGACTTCTAAGTTGTCTTATCCGTCTAAGGTTGGTAATTAGGTATTTTTTTAGTAATATTGGTAATATTGTTTAATGCGCCATTTTGGTTTTACTTGAGATTTTTGGGATGTAAAGAAAATGAAAACACAGAATATAAAAAATGCAGGCATTTTCTGATAACCTTAAAAGCACCATCAATACATTAAATTTATACAGAACATCTTTAACATAAATTTTGACTTTTATATTAAAATTTGATTTTTTTAAATTTGCATATTTTTTGTCAAAAATGTAAAAAAGTAGCGTGTGTGTTTTTTAAAGGTGAAATATCCATATTTGACGGTAATCTGAGATGCGTTTATAAATTTCACATCAGGTAATAAGTCCTTTATGTATTTATATCATATAAATTTAAATACCCAATACGATGTCAAAACAGTTTACTTTTTGGTTTTCGCATTCACCATACAAGTGTTAAAAATATAGGTAAAAAACATAACTAGTCTGACTCCTTGAGCAACCATTGCACGCGCAGGTGCTTTTTTTAGTCGCTTCAGTTGTCTTATGCAACGGTTACGAAACGATGTTGCTTAAACAGGAGGTTGCCTAGGCAACGTCAAGACAACTCAAAAATCGTCCACCAAATCAGTGCAGAATAGGGTCGTCTTTTAGGCAATAAAAACGTTGTAAGAAAACGTTGCCACGCGGTAGACAACGTTGTCGCGTCGACAAATTGTACTTGGGCCATTTCGTCCCTGTTGTATTTTCTGATAAATGTCCCATTTCAATGTTCCTTCCTTTGATGTAACTGACACTAGGTATCTAAATTCTTCGCATTTTTTTTATAGCTCTAACCGAGGTTGTGGTTCTCTTACTTCGTACTTTATTCTAAGATATTCCGTTTTGTTTATATTGATTGAGAGTTGCCAATTTTCATATTCTTCGGTTAAGTTTCCAATCATGTATTATAATCCATGTCTTCCTTATCGTTTGCCACAATCACTTAGTCGTCTGTGAAGGAAAGATTTGTAATATTTATACTTGTTCCCAAGCTATATTCCCATTACTGTTCATTTTCTCCTCCAGTTGTTAAATGATGTTCAAGATTAATAATTATTGCTCATTAGTCAGTAGTCAAGATTGTAATAGTATCTATATGCCAAGGTGTTTTTCGAAAAAAAAAGTAAATAAAGATTGATTTACATTTCTTTAATACAAATAATATTTTTTTAGAGGCCTATTATATAAAAAACCCTTATAATTAAATCAAATTAAATTAAAACAACTTTTTGTTTCCATTTTATAGCTGTCTTAATTAATCCTTTTTGTTTTTCCTCCAACGTAGTTGATTTAGACAAAACAATTAGATGATTAATGAAACTGAAGCGCGTTTAACAAACTTTTTAATGAAGTGACAAAAGTATATGACTTAACAGGCATTTCTGCTTTGCTGGAAAATTTTAATAGAAAACTTGGAAAACAGGAATATCGATGGATAATTTTGCGGTGCTTCAAATAATAGTGGCATATCAAAGTTATTTTTTTTTCCTTAAAAATCAGGTATACTTTTATAAGGGTTCCCCATTAGGGTGGAGCGAAAAAATCGACTTTCAAATAATAATTTGCCTATATGCGGAAAAGTGGTCTAGTATTGAATCTTAACTTGTGTTAAAATTTTTGCTCGATCGGATGTTATTTAGTGGTGCCCCCACCCACATTTGTGAACTTTCTCTTCTCGGTCAATCATGCACGTGCTTATGAGTAAACCAGTTTGAGGTGGTCTAGCGTCAGTATTGCACGTATTTTTATGCAAACTGTGTGAAATCCTTGTTTTGTGTTGTTTTTTGTGAATTAGTGGAAGTATAATACACCAAAAAAACGTAATTTTAATGTGTAAACATGGCAAACACTAGAAAAAAACTGAATGTGTTAGCTTAGCACAAGCATGTGATAGAACTGGCGTTTCTGACAGATCGGCTGCTATTATAGTAAGTTCGGTCCTTAAAGATATGGGAATGGTAACAAATGTTGAAAGTCAAAACATTGTCGACAGAAGTAAAATCAGAAGAGAACGAAACAGAACTAGAAAATCTTTAATTTATAAAGAAGACCAGAAGATGTTGCACGGTATCTGTTTTGATGGTCGTAAGGATAAAACGTTAGTTTAAATCCAAGTTGAGAATCGAGC
Organism: Diabrotica virgifera virgifera; assembly: GCF_917563875.1. Taxonomy (NCBI): domain Eukaryota; kingdom Metazoa; phylum Arthropoda; class Insecta; order Coleoptera; family Chrysomelidae; genus Diabrotica; species Diabrotica virgifera. The sequence continues at coordinate 17,243,676 of NC_065452.1, forward strand.
ACAAAAGAGAACCATAACGGAAGAACATATTGTGTTAGTTTCAGAACCAAACTCTAAGTATTTTGGACATCCGACTTTAAAATCTGGTTCAGCAAAAAGTATAGCAGACAATTTATTCAATTTCTTAAAATCGAAATGTGAACTTAGGGGTAGATTACGACAGCAAGCAGAATACTACGATTTTAAGTAGGAACTTTATATCCGAGTACCAATTTAAATATTTTGGCAACTTTCTGCAAAAGGTGTATGTTCCCACTTGGTTTTCAATCAAAGTAAAGCCAGAAGTTAAATATGGGTCAATTCATTTATTTAATATGATTCAATGCTCGCAATATTTATCACTAAAACTAAAGAAAATAGTGAACAAAGTCATTCAAGGTAATGGATATTTTGCACATCCAGAGAATATTCTCGTGACCATGTTGGGTGATAAACGACCCCACATCCGTGAGCTAGGTTTTAGGCGCATATTAAAGTCTAGGAACGGCCAAGAAACTAAAGAAATTCGCCAGTGTAAAATTCCAACTATAAATTTTGGAGCCAAAGAGTATTTTGACTTAATTAATTGGCAAACTACTGTAATATCAGAACCACCAATAACAAAACAATTGTCAACAGATGAACAACTTAGAAAAATGATTGATCACATTACTTTAAATAAATTTGAAATTCTTAAATGTCCTTGTCATTCGCAAGCAGTAGAAAGATGTGTCAAACTAGTGACAGAAGCATCTTTATTGGTTTGTGGAGCTGAAGCAAAAGATGGATTCATAAGAAATCGAGTTTTGTCAAGACAAGTATTACCTAAGTTTGAAACAAAATCCGATTTTTTTCAAACTTTCCAGCTAATAATTAAATAAACTATTTTAAAGTAAGTTCTGAGTTGTAAACAAGCAAAAACAACATTATTATAAAATAAAAAGTTATGATTTTTTTCAATATTTTTTTTAATTTGTAAATTTTTAAAATTCTGGGGGCACCCAAAGTTTGCATAACGTTTTGCAATTATATCTAACCACTTTTCCGCTTATAGGACATATCAATTTGTAAAAAAAAAATTTCTTGTTGTTCGCTCCACCCTATTCCCCATACCTAAATACAGGGTATTTTGATTTATTTCGATTTTTATAAAGATGTAAGGTTTTAGAGTAAAATAAATAACTACGAATTTACAAATCGTTGACAAATTTTAATTTATTCATTAAGAATTGTCCATATAGTAACTGGAGAAACCTTAACACAAAATAAGAAATACCTGAGACACTTAAAATTCCTCCTTACCGAGATACAGAGTGCGTTTTATTACAAATATTCTAAAATAATTTTAGCCCATTGTTTTAACACCTTCCAATATTTTTTGTTCAAACTTGACAAACAGTTTACACATGTTAGGATACTCTAACTAGTCTTAAACGATAGTTTTACGCTGTTACCAGAGGTGTGCTGTAGGGATATATTCTTTTTCGCCCCTTTTCCCTCTCACAATCTACGCCACTGTCGTCATAATCATTTCATGATGCTTTTAATTCCTTGTAACTTTTACATAAATATCATCCTTGTATCTCATTGCGATAACGTAAGTAGTTTTCAAGTTATTTGCGTTTAAATATACTAGATTCCATAAGACTATGTATTTTAAACTACTTTAAGTAATATTATGTGTTTAAAATACAGGGTGGGGCATTAGTGTGCCAAAGTCCAATTACTCGTTTGTTGTAAGAGATACGAAAAAAAGTTATTTAGGTAAAAGTTGCAGCACATATAGAATCATATTTTAAAAATATTTTCAAATATACAGAGGCGTCCGTGTTGACAGGGTGACACAAACTTATGTTTTTTTAAATGGAACACCCTGTATGTTTTTACATTTTTGGATTCTCCTCGATGTTTTCTTTCTTAAAATATATGGTTTTGTAATATTATACAAGGTAGTTTAAAAGTTAGTTACGTTTTTTTGTTAATTTCGTAGCAAAATCTACACCCTGTAGAATTGTAGTGATTTGAGATCAAATTTTCTATTTACATTCAAACGATTTTTAGTATAGTCTACTACTGTTAATCATTAATAGTATAGCGAAATGTTTAATTTTAGTATACAGGGTGGGTCAAAACTCGGAATGAGTATTTTCTGAGTTTTCTTAAATGGAACACCCTGTATTTTAGTATTGTAATGAAATTATATTTTATGGTACTTTTTTATTTCTTAAGCATTCCCTATACCTAAGTGCTTTAATTTGTAAGGTATTCGTCATTCTTTAAGCAAACATTAATTGCAACAAAAATTAGGTAAAATTTTATTAGGTAGCCGTGAAAATATCCAATCAAAAGTAATTTTTCGAAAAAAAAGATACATAATAATCTAGCCTGATTCTTAATTTATTAATATTGGATGGAATATCCAAATACATTCGTAGTTAAAGTTGTCGGTGCTTAAAATATGAATCAAACATACAAAATTCTGCCTAGTTGGCTATGACACAAAATTTGCTTAAACATTTGACATTATACTATTTATATAGTTCCAGTTGATTTGATACCATTACTAATATTAATTTTTCTAATGAGGAACGGATTAAAATTGCTTTGTGCTAGGAGAGTATAATAAAAATTAGCTACTTGCAATAAAAATTTACCATCAGCAATTCCCTGATAGACGACAACCAAGAAGAAAAACTTTTGAAAGTATACTAAAACAGATTCAACAGACTAGATACTTAGATTGTAAGAACGATTGTACTAATAGGCAGATCCTCAGTGACACTAAGGATTACATTTAATTGCTGTTTTCTTCACTTACAATAGTTTTTATTCGAGCAGATTTATCATAATCTAAGTGATCAGTCCGTTGAAACCGTTCTAGTATATTTTTAAACGTTCCTCTTCTTAGTCATCGTCTATCAGGGAATTTCTGATGAAAAATTCTTATTGCTAGTAGCACATTTTTGTTATACTCCACTAGCACCAAAACCTTATTAATCAGTTTCTTATAAGAAAAATATATATTAGTAATGGTAACAAAGCAACTGGATCTATAAAAATAGTATAATGTCAAATTTTGAACTTTAAGGAAATTTAGTGTCATAGCCGACTAGGTAGGATATTGTATGTTTTTATTAATATTTTGACCATTTGTATGGATAATTTAATTTGTTGGGTAATTTTGGGTAAAATACTAAAGTTCTAAGGAAGTTTTAGTAAAAGTTATTAACAAAGTTATTATTATTATATTTTCACTTATTTTGCAGTTTGCGTAGCAACAAATTAACTTTTTAACTTTTAAAAATCGGCAATTTGAAGGTTCTTTAATGTTCTAAAAAATTGAATTTTGTAATTTTATGTAAACTACTTAGCTTTTGAATGGAGTGCAAAAAATCAAAAAAATCGCGATTTTTGCACTAAATTGTTAATAATTAAAAAACGGACGCGAACTTTAGACAGGAAACAGGTAGGTTTTAATCCTATAGGTTTACAATAACTAAAAAAGTAGTCAGCTACCTGGATTTTTGAGTGTCCCGAACATGGTCTATTTCTAGCTTATTACCCTGGTGTAAATAGTACACCCGTGTTGAGCTGGCCCCCCCCCCCACTTGCAAAAATTAAAAAACAAATAGCCCTGATTTATGAGCTATTTATGAGCTCTCATATTCCGCAAACTAAAAATTTTGAGCTCGTTCCACTGAGCAGGAATTTAATACCCTAGTGGGGGGGGCTGAGTCAGCCCCCCCCCCCACTACTTAAAAATAGGAATATTGAATCGGTTTTTGCGGCAGAATTACGAGCTATTTATGAGCTCTTGAAATTATATAGTTTCGATTTTTGAGCTCATCCCCTTCACTCCCAAACAACCCTTTAATTGATTTAACTTAAGAGAAAGATGCTGAGAAAACTTAAAATATATCGTATTGCGGATATAATTCCTATAGCTTATATACTCTAAGAATAAACTATTAAATCAAGGGCATTTCGATTATTGAGCTACAACCCCTTCCCGGCTTAAGAGAAAGTTGTACTTAAAATGCGTTAAACTAATTATTTGGCGACTACATATCATTTAATAATTTATAAGCTTCCAAATTACGCGCATCTAGATCAGTAAATTGCAATTTATTTTGTATAGTGCAGTCACTGAAGGTAAAAATCAACGATTACCTTCAAGTTCGGTGAACCTTCATCGATTTTCACGAAAATTGGTCAGTGGTTAGAGGATACGTCAAGAAACAAAGGTGACATGGTACCACCTTGCGCCTTTACCCTGAGGGTGGATACCGCCCCTTCTCGGGGGTGAAAATTATTTTATAAAAAATAACTGCACAAATCAATAAAAGAACAAATTAAAAGCAAAATTTATTATATAAAGTTAATAAAATAAGTCAATACTTTTTAAGTTATTAAAGATCAAAGATTTTAATTATTTGTGAAAAAGTGCATATTTTGAAGAGGTTTTTTGTAAATCACTGAAAAACTGTAAGTTTTTACAAAAAAGTTAATAGTAGTTTAATTCGTATAGCTTATATTCTAAGAATAAACTCTAAAATCACGCGCCTTTTGATTATTGAACTACAACCCCTTCGCAAGAAAACCATCCCATATTCCCGGCTTAAGAGAGGGTTGTACTTAAAATAATTAAAATAAATTATTTGTCGACTATATATTGTTTAATAATTTATGAGCTCGCAAAATATACGCATCTCAATTATTGAATTGCCATTTTCTTGCTATAGTGCAGTCACTGAAAGTAAAAATCAACTATGACCTTCGATTTCGGTAAATCTCCATTCATTTTCACGAAAATTGGTGAGCGGATTTTGATACTATCAACTTTTTCTGGATCTTATTTTTGATGGGTATTTCTAAGTACTTTGACAAGTATTTAGTACCTAAGTGTTATAAAATGCATCTTTTTCCCGTTATTTAAGCTTGAACCCTTAGATTTGAACAGTCGCGGAAAAAAATATACATTTAATTACCAATAACTTACTTTAAATTAACATTAAAGGTTTTTCAAGTAAGCAATTTATTATATTTTTTATTAGCTTCAATTTTAGTGATGAAAACTTTTTTGTAAAAACTTACAGTTTTTGAGCCATTTATGAAAAATCGCTCTAAAGCATGCATTTTCTTTCCAAAAATTAAAATATTTGATCTTTAATAACTCAAAAAGTATTGATTTATTTTAATCACATTATATAACAAATTTTGCTTACAATTTGTCCCTCTCTCGATTTGTAGGGTTATTTTTGATAAAGTAATTTTCACTCCCGAGAAGGGGTGACATATACCCCAGGCTAAAACCCCAAGTTGTTATTGCCAATTCGTGAAAATAAATGGAGATTTACCGAAATCGAAGGTAATAGTTGATTTTTACCTTCAGTGACTGCACTATAGAAAGAAAATGGCAATTCAATAATTGAGATGCGTATATTTTGCAAGCTAATAAATTATTAAACGATATGTAGTCGCCAAATAATCAATTTAAATTATTTTAAGAACAACTCTCTCTTAAGCCGGGAAAGTGGGGTCGTTTTCTTGCGAAGGGGTTGTAGCTATATAATCGAAAGGTGCGTGATTTAAGAGTTTATTCTTAGAATATAAGCTATACGAATTAAACTACTATTAACTTTTTTGTAAAAACTTACAGTTTTTCAGTGATTTACAAAAAACCTCTTCAAAACATGCATTTTTTTCACAAATAATTAAAATCTTTGATCTTTAATAACTTAAAAAGTATTGACTTATTTTATTAACTTTATATAATAAATTTTGCTTTTAATTTGTTCTTTTATTGATTTGTGCAGTTATTTCTTATAAAATAATTTTCACCCTCGAGAAGGGGCGGTATCCACCCTCAGGGTAAAGGCGCAAGGTGGTACCATGTCACCTTTGTTTCTTGACGTATCCTCTAACCACTGACCAATTTTCGTGAAAATCGATGAAGGTTCACCGAACTTGAAGGTAATCGTTGATTTTTACCTTCAGTGACTGCACTATACAAAATAAATTGCAATTTACTGATCTAAATGCGCGTAATTTGGAAGCTTATAAATTATTAAATGATATGTAGTCGCCAAATAATTAGTTTAACGCATTTTAAGTACAACTTTCTCTTAAGCCGGGAAGGGGTTGTAGCTCAATAATCGAAATGCCCTTGATTTAATAGTTTATTCTTAGAGTATATAAGCTATAGGAATTATATCCGCAATACGATATATTTTAAGTTTTCTCAGCATCTTTCTCTTAAGTTAAATCAATTAAAGGGTTGTTTGGGGGTGAAGGGGATGAGCTCAAAAATCGAAACTATATAATTTCAAGAGCTCATAAATAGCTCGTAATTCTGCCGCAAAAACCGATTCAATATTCCTATTTTTAAGTAGTGGGGGGGGCTGACTCTAGGGTATTAAATTCCTGCTCAGTGGAACGAGCTCAAAATTTTTAGTTTGCGGAATATGAGAGCTCATAAATAGCTCATAAATCAGGGCTATTTGTTTTTTAATTTTTGCAAGTGGGGGGGGGGCAGCTCAACACGGGTAAATAGTACAAAATGTGGTGTCGATATACTAGAGCAAATGGTTCATAAGCATATGTCTAAAAGACAGATTAACCGCTGGCTTTTTGCATTTTTATGAATATTTTAGACGTGGTAGACTCATTTATTACTTGGAAAAATTTACATCCCAAATTGGAACGAAAACAAAGATGAAAACCAAAGATTTCTTACAACGACAGCACTGCCGTCCTCAAATAAAATGCGGTATGTGCAGCCAACTTAAACCCGAGAAGTCGGCTCTCAAAGTTTGTTTCTCAGCACTTTTATGCACATACGGCATATTCCAATTGGTTTATTTTGGTAGTAAATAAAATGATACGGCTCTCAGACATTGCAGAAACATAAATAAGGTTACAGGAAACCATATGTAGCAAATAGTCAATTTTTAATTTTCTTGCAGTTACCGCGTTTTAATTGAGGACGGCAGAGCAGAACAATAATTAGTGTTGCATAAAATTTTGAGATCCAAGTCAAGGTGACTACATTGGGAAATTAAACAGTGAATTAAAAAATGTTTACAGGAAGTTGATCTGCATAATAGAAAGCCAAAATAAGTTTTAGCAAAGAAAAGGTATCACATGTGCCCAACGAAAAAGGACAGGACACAGAAACAAATTTGCGAAATATGTAGTATAAATGTGGGTAACGATCATTGTTTTTGATCAAAAGTTTGTGAATATTGCAATAAAGAAAAAGAATTCATTAATCTATTGGTTTTTATTTAATATAAACAATTTAAATTTAACTTGAATATAAAATCAAAAAAGAATATTAGAAATATATAATAAGTAAATATGAATAGTACATTCAGAAATAGTGGTGGGTCCAACGGACCCGAGTTGCCCGGTTACGTAAGTAAAATGTGTTGCTCGGATAAGAGTTGATATAGAAAATATAAAAAATATAGTAGTTACAAAAAAAATCTATCAAACTCCTGAGTATTTCCTGTGAATTAATTTTGACTGATTTATTGAATTGTTTCGTTTATTTTCTCGAGTTTAAAATATACCTACCCACACAAATAAATCTCCGGTGTCATAATTGACAGAAAGTATACTGGTTTTCTTCTTCTTTCTGATAACACTAGTTTACAATTTGCGACTCGAATACAAAATGCTGTTTTTTGTTAATTATTGCTCTCTGAATATGATTATGATGGTAAAAAGTTCCTAACACGTAAAATTTTTGAGTTATGATTTGAAAAAAAAATGAGTTATGATTTTTAAGTTATGAGTATTTTACTAAAATGTTATTAAAACAGTCATTTATAATATATTGGGGCGTGATGTTATGAATTTAACGTTTTTCCTAAAAATTGTGCATAATTTGGCAACACTGGGATATCTAATGTTTACGAATAATACATTAACATTTAAATAAAGAATAAACCAAAGTAGTCCTTAATCAGTAAACCTACCCATTTAAACTTACATAGTTCTAAACCACTTTAACGACTGTTATTCCTACATGACAAAAGTTTCTGGGTTTTCAAGGAAGAGCAAGCATAAAATTGAATATCCAGATAAACTGCTCGTCAAAAGTTAGGGATATAGAAAATTATGCTGATTTTCATAGTTGATTTTTTCGCGAACAGACGGATTCTATTTTTTATTATTTTAGATTTTTCTTTTGTATTTACACAATTGTGAAAAGGTTTACTCAAACTTATTTTTTGTACTTATACCCGGTGGAAGAAAAGAAATGTTTTTCTTATGTTAAGTTTGAGACACCCTGTAGGGAGAACGAGGTACAAATGTAAGTATTCATCAGAATCGTATTGTAGTCTTTGTTTTGCGAACATGTTGTTGTTTGAATGTCCCTGATATCTTTAGAAACAAAAAAATAGACGGTTTTGTAATTTAACATGTGTTTTAACCGAAACAAAAGTTTGAGACACCTTGTAGGGAGAAAAAGGCACAAAGGTGAGTATACCTCGATATTATGTTGTAGTCTCGTATTTTTTGAATATTTTATTTTTTTAATTTCTCTCATACCTTTAATAACAAAGAAACTAGACGGTATTACTCTTTAATATGTGTTTCTATGTTTCACATGTGTGATGTGATGCATGTTGTCAGTTAAAACACATATTAAAGAGTAATACCGTCTAGTTTCTTTGTTATGAAAGATATTAGAAAAATAAAAAATATAAAATATTCACAAAATATGAGACTACAACATATTATCGAGGTGTACTCACCTTTGTGCCTTTTTCTCCATACAAGGTGTCTCAAACTTTTGTTTCGGTTAAAAGGCATGTTAAATTACAAAACCGTCTATTTTTTTGTTCCTAAAGATATCAGGGACCTTCAAAAAAAAATGCTCACAAAGCATAAGACTACAATACGATTTCGATGTATACTCACATTTGTACCTCGTCCTCCCTATAGGGCGTCTCAAACTTTACATAAGAAAAACATTTCTTTTCTTCCACCCGGTATAAGTACAAAATAAAGTTTGAGTAAACCTTTGCATAACTGTGTAAATACTAAAGAAAAATCTAAAATAATAAAAAAAAATAGCGGAATCCGTTAATCTGTTCACGAAAAAATCTACTATGAAAATTCATCAGAATTTTCTATATCCCTAACTTTTGACGAGCAGTTTATTACTTCATCAATAAAACCAGTTTTTCATGGAGAAGATTTACCAGTTCCAGGACCTCAGCAAATTGGGAGAAAGATTTGGAAATGTATGGTGATAGAAGTGAACGTAATGATGTATCAGAAAAAAAAACGATTCTTATTTTCTCGAAAGAGATGAAAAAGCATCCAACAAGCCGAATTACATGATTTAGTTTGAGACCTTCACTTGTCCAAAGGACATGCTTAACCCCTATGTTCTAGATTACAATAATGGATTTTTTTTTAAATGTAATTTACTAGCCAGTACCCACAACTTATAATATTTAAGAACTGTAACCAGGAGCTATCCTCGTTTTTACTATTCAGCATAAAATGTGTATTTGTGTTAATCTAAATAGTGTCATGGGAAAATTGGGATATGCACAAAATTGTGTACAAAAGACTTACTAGTTTTATTGTTTCTAGTTCTGAGCTTATGTTGGTATAATAGAGAGATTTTGCACCTCTTATTTTGCAATTCCGTTATGGTTATCGTTATACTACGTCTGCGCAGTAGCGAATATATGATCCGTTATCGTTATTAAACATAAGGGATTCCGTAATTTACGTAGATTTAAAGTAGTGCTTATCGTTATCGTTATAGTAATGGTTAAATTGCTTTGTTGCCAGAATGTAATAAAATCAGTAAAATTACATTTACATATATTCTAATTTTGATGACCTATAAATTAAAATATCAAAAACTGTTCAAGTATATGCTTAAAATTACAATAACGTTGTGAAGTGAGGTTATGTTTAAATAACGATAACGATGACACGAAAAACCTACTTGACAGGCTGCAAGAACTCTGCTTTTTAACGTTGCCGTGATCGGTATGCTTAATAAAGTTAACCATAGCGGAGCCAAAATCAGCGGTTATTTTAAGAGGTGCAAAATCTCTCTAATATATAAGAATTTTAATAATAAACAGCAATATTTGATGCATTCTATAACTCCAAATCTAACATTTCACCTCATCAGACAATGTACGGTGGACGCCTACGCAGAAATACGCGGCACTTTAGGAAGAAGATAACTCAAAATATATACGTAGTGGAACATTTTGGTGTTTTAATTCGCATTCAGGACGCTTTAAACTCCCCGGTACAGCCATTTTAACATCAGTCGCAATTTTTTTTTTGTTTATTTGTTGACTAGTGTAATCCTTAGTGCCCTTCAGTACGTCGGATGTAGGGTTCCGCCTCTTATCCATTTCTTCTATGCACTTCTATTGGTAAGTTCTTCATATCTCTTATAGTCATATCTCTCTTTTCACCTTTATCCAATATCATGGATTTGGTCCATCCATGTCTTCTTCGGTCTTCCCTTACTTCTATTGTCTCCCATTTTGACTTCATGTACCTTCTTCCAGTTCTTC